>NC_081447.1:1310969-1348858 GCF_007210705.1 Tigriopus californicus
CTGTTCTCTGTCTTTCCGCTCCTTATGTATTTACTCATTCACTTCGTTCACTTGTTCTCCCCTTCTCATTCTGTTTGCTATCTAATGGATTGACCTTGAGGGACAGGAATGTCAAAATCAAGGCCATAAATTACAGACAACCTTGGGTTAGGGGATTGACACCGGATGTCCAAAATGACTCCCGGTCTTCTCCTGACTCATCCAAGGACTTACTTCCACGTTCTTGCCAAGATCCATGGATTCATGAAATAACAAAAGTGGTCGTCCACCCAGGCTTGGCCTTAAAGACCACGAGAGCGAGGCGATGAAATATTAAACTGCTCGCCAATTCTAAAAATCAGCAGACGTGTCATATCCTGCGTGCAAACGCCAACTTGAATTGCCACGAAAGTCTGCGGTGGTCTGTTTTGAACAACTTGGATACAGAGCCAATAATGGGATATAATTTTCAAGGTTGAGGAAAGGCTTTGAGAGCCATGCACCACCACCACCACCACCAACCACTACCAATGCCCTCTATCGTCTCTCTCTCCCCCTCCCTTTTCGAGGAGAAGTAGGGGGAAATAAGGCCTTTTCGTGGTGTGTGTGTGTGTGTGCGTGTGTGTGAAAGGCCAGGGCACTAAAGAAAAAGACCTTCTGTGGAACATAGGATTCAAGGCCAAAAAGAGAATGAAATACTCGGGTGAGTGAGAAACAGTGGTTCGTCCTCCTGAAGGCCAAGCTCGGTCGTGGCCCCTTCATTCGAATATCAAGGTCAGTAGGCAAATATGAGCAAAGAAAGTACTACTCCAACACTCGAGGAAAGGAATATCATTGCATGCGGCTAATCCCGTATTGTAACAGGCCAGTGTGAGGTCATCGTTTCAACACGATGAGACGGGATCAAGAGATGGCAACTGCAAGACTTTTCCAGTCAAGACAGTTGTCGATTGGCGAAAATGCAGGACGATTACGTCATAAGCAAGACCCCAGAGGACAAGGAGAACACGGATGGCTCTTCGTTCTTACCTTGCAGCCTTCACATGAGTGCACACCATAATGAAATCCCGATGCTTTGTCGCCACACACACGGCATAGGACCTGGTCATTGTTGTCGAATTCTGAAATAAAACAAGAAAAATCGTGTCAGCCCAAAGTTCCTCAGAGTTCGTTTATTCAAGGCTTGGCCTTGAAATGTTCCATTGCAGGTAAACGTTCAAAAACACATTCAATGTCTCAAATATATCTGCATATGCCACAACATATCGGAATGCGCCAAAGAGATTCACAATAACTTCAAGTTCAAGAGAATTGTTCGGGCAGGAAAATCAACTCTATCTTTATTTGCCTTCCCTTGAACTTGACTTAGTTTTGACGACAGGGTCTCTCTCTCGCTCTTCCCTTCCTCGGATTTAAGATTATCTCAAACCGCAGGGGTTTTTTCAAGGGCAGCCATCCATTGTCGCAATTTCAAAGCACAAACCATAGATCATAATCTTATCATCCTCCTTAACGATTGCAACTCGACCCTTGGCAGATCAGAGAAAAAGGCCATTAGCCTACCTAAGATGGTTCGGCCTGAGGGCACATCTTCGCTCGGAAGTTGTTGTTGTTGTTCTTCACGATGATGATGTTGGTGGTGATGCATAGAAATATGACTGTTTGATACACTCTCACTTTCGTCCTCTATAAACTCAGCTTTGCATTCAACAACTGGGAGTGGCACCAAATGGAGGGGCTCTTCATTGGCAGGGATGAAACTTGTAGGACTAATAGATAGCGTTTCTGATGGGGTGGTGGGAGGGATCACGGCATAAAAATGGGCGGGCTTCATGTTGACTGAGACTTAATATAATGCACTCTTGTGATTAGAAAAAATAAAATGCATATGTACAAACTCCACACTAATAAGGGTCGGTTTGGCAGGGCTGTCCAAGATCAGCTTTCTCCAAAGAAACACACCGACACCACTAACACCGACAGCACCTCCACCACCACGATAACTATGAATGATAGTTATGTGGATATTGTTTGTTGCACATTGAAATTGCAACTGAGAGTGCAGAGTCGGTTTTTTTTGAATGCCAGGGTCACAATGAGCCGCCGTTTGCCCTTGGCTCTCCAAGCAAAGTCTCTCTCGATTCGACGGCTTTATCGCTCTCCGAGTCTCACCACTCTTTTGGGACAGGGGGAGACCAACGAAGAACTGCTACTAGGACTTCAACTGCTACGACGATGAAGCCGACGAGACCATGATGGAGGACGTATCTCGATCGAGGAGAGAGAGGCGTCCGTTGGCGTCGAAAAACTGCAGTCCAAGCCTTCCCCGGTCTCTCCTTGCCTCATTCAGTAGTTCATGTACTAGGTTCAGCAGAACGGGGAGGCGTGCGAGGACACAAATGTCCTTCCAACGCGTTTCCACTCTAGGCCGCTCGCGCTGTAGCACGAATTTTCACGGTCACCGGATATAGGCGTCAAGGCCCTAGGCCTGGGGCGCCCCCCCCCCCTCCCCCTCTTCTACTTAGGTGGATGGACGCATTCTTCAGGGAACAACGAGAGTCGAACTTACGGAAAGAGAAGGCCACAGAGGACCGGGAGGGACTAGGAAGGGGGGAGGCTGTCTGGGAGTCTAGGATAAGACAAAGCATTTGCGAGTGATCTCTTCGAAAACTCTTGGGTTCAAGGTTGTTTTCTGTTTTCTTAGAAGACGCTCTGACTTGGAACACGTTGACAATTGAAGTCCCTTACATCATGGAACAACCAAGCACATCCCAACCGAGAGTAATATGATTCATGGCAATTGGATGTTGGATGTTGATAGATATGTTTGGCACATGTATCATTATGGTTGAGGAGGGTCCAGCTGCCAAAATGAAACCCCATCATCGAAAGGGGGAGAGTCGGGCTTGCGTATTGGCAAAGCCCACCACCACAGTACAGTACATACACCGACAACCACCAGCCGTCCGGAAAAGCCATTCAAACCAGAGACACTGTCTCGATGATAACTGGTCCTTTCGTACATTTAATTCGGTTGGTGTGTCACCCCAAGAACGAACGACGAACGATCGTCATACGGTGTTGGCAGCGTAGACGAGCACCATAAAAAATAGTTCTGGCTGAAGCGGCGGTGTAAAAGCAGTCTGCCCAGAGCTCGCGGAATAGAATTGGTGTTGGTGTCTGGATTTTGCCAATAAAGGATTCAGACAAACGAAAGGGATGTCTGAAGAAACGTTACACCAGACTAAAAAAGTATGAAGCCTGATATACCAAACATAGACAACGTAACAGACATACCTTCATTGATGAAGGTGGTCTTTGTGGCAACAATGCTGTATCAAAAAATTGTTGGGACTTCTAGAGGTTTTCCTCCTTTTCCTAACTCAAGAGAATTGGCTCAATGGGTTGACTTGCCCATTTGCTGCTCTTCCTCAGATCTCAGCTCACTCCGATCTCTGGCCTAATATATGTGCTCCACCGCAACACTTCCCTCAACAACAAGACTTGAACCTGACCTTGAAAATGTTTGGCACATCCATTCAGAGCTGATAACAAGTAAGGCAGGAGACCGAGGCGAGCAAAATAAGGAACTTGCTCCCACAAATCTAACAATACAGTAATGTAGAGAGTGCTCTCCTCTGTGGGTATTTTTTAATATTCTATAAACTTGATCAAAATTTTTATCAGTCTCTCTCTCTCTAGAGCATAATGAGGCAAAACTGTTCGAAGCAATGAATACCGGGACTCCACAAATCCCGTACGAATTTGGACTAAAATTGTAATGCCAAAGGTCAAAGTCTGAGAAACTAACCTTGCTAATGCTGTATTCGATTATAACTGTGTGTATGTGTGTGTGTGTGTGTTTCAATTCAAGGCGAAAAAGAAAGAGGGGATGAGACGAAACTTTGAGCGACAAGAATTGACATTCACGTGCCAAAGATCCGACAGGCCCAGGAGCCCGAAACTCCAACCATAGAACTTTGACGGCATTTGTTATGGGATGTTTTCATGTCTCTTCGAAAATAGTTCAAACCAAAGGCCAGATCGCATCCTCATATCTACGTTGAACACCCGAGATTTCGTTTCCTGTACCAACTCTCCAATGGTCTTAAAGCTGCCAACCGCCTGCGTGTGCGTCGTTTACTCTCCATCTAACTCACGTTCCAAGCTGCTCTGGTTCTACCTGTGTATGAATGTGAAGGTATGTTGCTCCTTGCTCTGTGGTGGTGCTACCAAAGATGCCTTCTTCTTTGCCTGTGGCCCGTTTTCGGACGGACAAAAAACCAGTCGGCCTGACGAGGGAAGTTTCACCTGGATTCAGCAACACCAGCGTTGCTTCCATCCACCACTATCCACATCTCGCCACTCAGTCAGTCACTCAGTCAGTCAGTCAGTCAGTCAGTTAGTTAGTTAGTTGGTCGGGAGGTGGCCATGAATGAGGATGAGAGAGCAGAATGTGCCTTGAGCTTTGAACGAACATTCGGCCATTTTGCGGTTTTTTGGTTGTCGAACGGGCAGATGGTTGGATTATGATTTCGGACCCCTTAGGCTTTACATATGTCATTTGCTGATCAGTTTACGACAAGTAGGAAGTGCCCAATGAGAGTGAGAGAGAAAAAGAGTGGCCAGGGAGAGTAGGACAAGTCTACGTAGGGTAGTGCAAATGCACATGGAGCATGTGGAAGCGCAGGGGTGAGATTTGTGATGGCTGGGAGAAATAGCGGACAATAGTTGTTTTTGTGCATTATTTGTCCATAAGACACCGACGCTCGCGCAATCTGCCGTGCTCCTATCACAAAAGCACGGGCCAGGGACTGGCCTGCATCGAGAGCAGATGATTGGGGAATTTTTGCATGTCGAGCTTGAACGAACCACTCACACCTCACGACTCACAAACTAGGATAGGACCCAATCATTGTGGATGGAGTAGAGAATTTTAGTTTGAAATCAGGTTCTGGGTTTACCAAAAAAATCCTCACTCCATGTACAAATAAAACTTATTCATTGTTTGCCTGTTGCGTGGGCGACTCGGTAAAGGATCCTTATGGCCTTACCTATATCAGATCGATTCGGGATAGCATTGACGTATCCATCCTCTTCACTCGTGGATGACACACTGGTGGGTGGGGACCCGGAGCTGCCCCGTGGAAGAGGCGGGGGCGGGGGTGGAGGCATAGATAGGCGCTCATTGTTGTTTGGGGGAACGATCCCATCGGAAGCGGGTTTGGGATGAATGAAAGCCAATGGCGGGTCCCGCTCCGTCGACGAGAGATCGATCCCAGAATCATTCGACAATCGAGGGATTGGATGGAATGGTAAGGCCGGTGGACGAACCCCGACTAAGGCACTGGGCGGTGCGCTGACCAACGAAGACAACACGGGCGAGGGGGAGACTAAAGGTCCAGCCTTGGTCACTGGATTCGGGGCAATGGAAACTTGAGGCAAGGGATGAGGTACCGATGGTGGCAATGATGCGATTGTCAGTGTTGACGAAGAGGTGGAAGTTGATGTTGAGGAGGAAGAGGATGTTGAGGATGATCCCGGATGGTGAAGGCTTGTGACAGCGGCCTGTCCCAGGAGCAAGAGATCTTGAATGTCGGGCTTCTTATCGGTGAGGATCCGGTCATCCGACGGCGTGTACAGCCGGACTTTGTTTTCTTTCCAAGACATCTTGGAACGCAACAATGAATCACCGCAAACTTGAAAGAATCACCACCGAAATGATGATGTCGACAATGATTGGACCACTGCACAATACTGTTGTTGTTACTACTACTACTATACTTTTAAAATAAAGACACCAAAGGGCTTTTTGTTCAAATCACAGGCACATTAGAAATCCATCCTAGTTGTTTTTTGGTAACTGCTCGCTCAAGACACTAGGCAGGAGTGAAACGACCCGTCCACACTCGACTCACTACTCTTGGGCCCGAGAAAAAAAAGAGCTCACACACCACTAGTCGTCGGCTTGAATCATGTTTATTAGCAGTCACTCGTTTCGATCAAGAGCAGCTCTCCTGATGCTGATGTGTGAAGTCCGACTTCAATGCCAAGGACAAATATCTGTAAGCTCTCGGTTTAAGTGCTGCGGCACAACTGAAGAGCCTCGTCAACACTTGAGCGAAACACGCGGAGCGTGTGTAGCAGACTCGAAGTCAGTCAGATCGCTTCTTTTCGCTACGTATTCCGTTCTCCTGCAGGCTTTGGAGCTGCCTTCACCACCGCCACCACCAACTCCTCCACCACCACCACCATTTCACAACAACAGGCAACAGCAACAACAGCAATCGTCGGTGTTGTTGTGAATGGAAATGGAAGCGCCACGCAGAGGAGAACGAGGAACATATCCGATAGGATGAACAGTTAAAGCATTAGCTCTCATTCAAGCACTAATGCGGACTTCTGGTATAACCAACTTGCTTAAATAAAAGCCGAAGTTCAGTGTGTAGGAATGTGAAGTCGTCCAGCAGAGTTAACTCTTTGACAGAAGGAGATGGAAATTTTTACCCAGGGGAGAAACAACATCATCGGCGGGTCCATCCACCATCCCAAATTCATGCCAACATCAGTCGCCGAAGCTGCGCATGTCTCCCTCCAAATGGGACTACATGTCTCGGCCCGGTTGGCTTGGACTCCGCGCATACGTGCGTGCGTGGGTGCGTGTGGAACGCGAGAGTGCGAGCGAGAACCCCCGTTTTCCCCTTGATCCTCCTACTCCCTCCCTTCGCACTCGAGGAAAAAGGGCCGAAGGAACATTTCACTCTCATTGCACAGAGAATACAGAGAGCGAACACCATTCCGTCCCTGATTGTCATGGCATGGACCCAACAGCCTCTGAGCCATGCTGGAAATGATCTTGCGCTTCGGTTCTCGGTGACTCTCGCTTCTTGCCCATCGCAGCCTCCTCTTTCACTGGCTTGTTCCTTTCCAGACGATCCTATGTGGGTACCGTCGGGTTTGGCCCGACTCAGGCCAGAAGTAGAGTAGTGTGTGAATGTGTACGAGTCGCGAGCCCTGATTGGTGGATCCAAATGGCGGATCTCGCGCTGATTGGTTGCTCCAGTGCCCGAGTTCATTTACCTGGTTATGAGAGTGGAGTGGATGAACGAACGTAGTCCTAGTCTAGTAGTATAGTACTATCGGCTTGTGCATCGGACAACGGGTCTGAAACTCGGGGTTCTTCTTCGACGACAATCTAGTCAGCCGGAGGGACGGTCGAGAATAAGACGAGGCAGTTGAAGCTCAAGCGTCGGCAACAATGTCTGGGGCCAAGACGACGACGTGGAGATCCTCTTCATCCTCATCATGAAGGGGGGGAGAAGTGTTGTAGTTGCCCGGTCGGTCATGGTATCAAGCCAGTGGCGCAGAAATGGGATGATACTGGAGGTGGTGTTGCCGATGTTGCCCTGATCCCCCCCCCCACTCTGCACAACAAGAAGCAGTACATGTATTTTGGAAGTAGGGTAGTACTAGCATTGGGGATGCCAAGAAACAACAACAGAGTGGTGGTGGTGGTGGTGAGGATGAAGAAGAAATACTAGGACGTTGGCCATGGTGCCCAGTCCAGGTGGACGACAATGGTACTCTCTCCATGATTACCACCGACTCAGATGGCTTACTGTTTTTTTCCCTCAAGTCGCTTTAGTAGTACACACCTCCACTCGCATACTGCCCCCAATACAGATCTAAGATGTCGTCATCCGAAGAGGCACCATGCCAGCCAATCTTCCTTGTTCTTCTCCCATCACCAGCCCCAGTCCCCAACCTGGACAAACTTTGGTGGGTGATCCTTATGATTGTCTTAGGGACTGTTTCATGGTTTGGATTTCAATGCAGAATCCTGCTGCCACTTGACTAGCCAGCACTGCAATCACCGAGGAGAGTGATAGAGGCCATGATGCCTTAGAAAAGAGCTCAGCCAACCTTCTTGCCAGGAATGCAAGCGAGCTATTTGGTTGCGTGGAAATAGGGGAGACTCGAGCAGTTTTAAAGTCCCAAAAAACGATTCTGAGCATCGGTTTGACAATGGAGAACGAGGTCGTCGAAGGGAAACAAAGCTAGCGTTGGCGTATCACTTGTGTAGAGTGTCCAATTTCCACCCCTAAACACTTAACACCCTCTCATTTGAGTTCTTTTCCGTTATTAGTGAAGTTGGTGCAATGCGTTTTCTTTTCGTCACAGGGCCCGACAAACAGGTGGAAAAGCCTCCCTTCAAGGGCAAGTTAGGGCAAAAATATGGGAAATGGCCGTCAAAAACAACCACCCCAATCCGTGCATGAATTGGGAACACTTGTAGTTTTTTTTAAATGATAATGTCAGTCTTTCCTTCACGTATCATTACAGGTTAAAATGAGGGTAGAAACAAGTGTCTCTGTGGACATCCCTCTTTCGTATAAACCCTCCTCGAAAAGTTACCTACTAGGATCGCCGACGTCAAGACACACAAAGCATTCATTCCTCTAATTCTATGTAATGCTATTGGTAATGGCCCATAGCATTTCCATTACATGACCATTTATGTGTGCCCACAACAGCTCTGGCGAATAGTTGGCCAGTAGTATTGGAACCCTTTCTTTCTGTGGCATTGCTTTTTGCATAGGGGAACATTCACCCTCCCCAGGGAGTGTGAGCTAGCTAGAATCATTGTGCCCGATAGGGTGCTGAACCCGAGGATATCGACCCATTGTGGACGCCAATCCTTGTAGTACACGCGGTATCAATGAATGGTCGGACAATAATCGATCCACGTACATTTGCATGTACATGAGAGCTCCGGGACCAAATCAATCGTTAGCTTGAAGTCTTCCCAACTATCGATAACACAAATTGAAACAGTGGGGCATTTTCTTCAATTCAAAATCCACGCTACGGTACTTTTAGTTAAGCCAAACCATCAGAAAGTGTTCAATTTTACAACAGTGAGCTGAGCTGAGGGTGAAGTGAAGGTGGAGTATTTGCCATTAGTGGTTGTTGGGAAACGGGGGCCAAAGAGTTAAAAGGCAGACAAATTGTCTCACAGACTTCCTGCCAACCATTGACAAGAGTGTGGCGGTGCTTGATGGAGCCATACAACATGTCTTCGTAACGCCATTGTTAAGTGTACTATGTGTGCACACACACTAGTGTGGCATGCGAAATACATTTCCAGCTCTCGAGTTCTTGAACTTTGTCATAAAAAACTGATAAGCAAGTATTAGGCCAAGGTCTTGCAGAGAGTCTTCCTTCATGGATAGCCTCTCGGTTGTCTTTTCCTTACTCTCATATTTCATGAGCTTGCGTCAATGCCGTAAACTTCTCGTCCAGTCACTCCAACGGTTTAACGTATTTTCTGCCTAGGCATGTCGAACAATCGATACAAATAAATTCAGTTGAGGGACCTTGGGACAGTTTCTCATTTTTCTGGGCTCGAACTTGTTGCCTCATTCCCCCCATAAACTTGCCGTAATCCACCAACGCAAACTCTCGATTTCAAGGGCGGCGATGACGATTTTTTTTTTGCTTTTTGTAGCATCATCATTCTGACGGATTAGGGTCAACTTCAATCATGTTTCAATATTTACTGCATTTGCCTGGACAAAGCCTAAGGTGTGACTAGAGGGTAACTAGAATCGTCTGGCATTTGATGAGGATCATAGTGATGATGATGATGATCTTTGGTGCGGAGAACCAGAGAATCATCACCACGGATGGATGCATTTGTTTTCAACTGTACGCTAAAGAATTGGGCTGTTGGCTGTTCTCGGAGCCTCTCATCCACATCCACCACAGTGCCCCACCAACTTACTGGATGGCTTCCATTTGGACTAGGTAGATAGGTCGACAGGAGGCTTGGAGAGTTGCGCCGAAGGTGCTCGTTCATCCAGACGAGGATTTTAATCTGGTTTCAAGGTCACACTTTTTAGATAATACGGTTTTACCGGATGGTATTGCAGCCCCTAGGTGTACCCGGAGAGCATTGCCTTCTACCATGTACCACCCAAATATGCAACTTGGATCTCTGTAGTTAAAAAGCCCGAAGGTATTACCATCATTGTCATGCGAAGCAATCAATCAAAGCGTTAAATCCCAGCCGCGTCTCAATGATATACTGATATACTATGTTGTACGGTATGATAGAGACCGAGCTGCTTCTCTCTCCCTCTCCTTGTGTTTCTGTCTCTCTCTCTCTCTCTAGCTCTGTTCTCTCAAGTTCTCTTCACAACTCGTTGTGGCCTTGGATTTGGCTGTTAACCCCAAACTACTCGAGGCTGAACTTCAGAGATAGGCTCTCTCTCTCTCTCTCTGAATGAAGACAAAAAGCACTGTGGTGAATCATAAAGCACACGTAAGAGCTCTGTTTAATCATGGCTTTGAGGAATCAACTTTAACCATGGCCTGAAATTTGGTCAGTGAACTCCTCTGACAGACTTGCTAGCCCCCCGGAATCAGACGACAAGGGCTGATATAGATAGGGTAGCTAAAATATCATACTGGCTCCGTAAGACATTATTTCTTTCTCATGGCTATCTTGAAAGATATCAGCCAATCCGAGACTGGCATAGGTTCATGCAGCATACCCAGCCCACATCCATAGATGGGCTGAACAAGCGCCCTGGCAGCCAATCGGGGCTGGAATCTCGCGCCACTGAACTTGGCACATATTCGTATTTATGGCATTCAAATCGAGTATGAGCGATATGGCCGCAAAAGTGACGGACGACAAACGAGAAGTGCACCCAATGACCCACAGAGATTTTTGTCAATTTATCTCCGAAAACTCTGAGGTGGACGACGAAAGTGACCACGACACATTGGCATAATGCCTCCTATCCCCAATGACCCACAATTTGAGGGAAAGAACGAGAGAACGAACTTACGAGCCAGCAAGCCACCAAGACAGCCAGCTGGTGAGCTAGTGAGAGCGTGAATGCTCCTAAATTCAAACGCCCACCTTGTCATCATGGTCGTCTTGGTCATGCCCAGACAAACTTGGAGACGAGTAATGCCATTGGCATTAAATATGTTGCGGCCACAAAAGTAAACTCGTGACCATGAATTCGTCAAGGGTGCCTCTGCAGCGAGCTTGTCAATTATGCTCTCCGATCCCTAGGATGAAAACGAATCAACACTGGCCAACCATGGCGAGTGAGTGGAAGGACGGACGAGTGGTGCGTTGTGGCCGCAACTATTGAATGCCCAGCCATGAAAATGGCTCGATCGAGGGCCGTTGAGTGTGGACATTGGAGAGCGATCCTCTTCTGTATCATCATCAACAACATCATCGTTGTCGTCTTCAACGTCATATGCAGGGAGAGCAGCACAACCCGAGGAGTAGCAGTAGTAGTAGTAGTACGGTTCAAACGGTAGAGGCAACGGGAGGAGGGAGAAGAAGTAGCGGACGGCCTTGAACCTGAGTCGGGAGCAAATGACACCACGATTGCATTGAATCATGAGAGCGACAGAACAACGGGAGAAACAGTCAGGGCCAACAGCTCCATTTTCATTACCAAATAATGCCAATGTGTGTGGCTGTGTGCACTATTGAATGGATGTACCTTCATCATCAGAGCGACCCGTTCTAACCGTCGTTTCGGACCCGTTTGAAGCTTCTTGGGATCGATGTCCGATCCCGAAATTCTTCTTTAGAAGTGAACTCACTCACTTCACTCACACTTTGATGCAATGCACACGCGATTTATGTACCTACTTACTGACTTGTACTTGCTCTAAAATCGGGATTGACGTTGTCGACGGTGTGAAGATCAGGGCCAAGAACAACACCAGCCACGAGCAACACCATGACGGATTTACAGAAGCTCTTTGGGGTCTCTTTGTTTTCTTCTCCTTCAACGGTTTTTCATGCCTCATTTCTGAGCTCTCGAGTTAGTCACTTAGTTTACCGGACCCCGGGATTGACCCTCAAGATCGGGTGAATAACAAACAGCTTTTTTTCGTATTCCTCGAAGTCAAGCTCATTAATTAATGAGTCTCCCCTCTCCTCAAAAATTCGGTTGTTCAGTCGTCAACTATATGTAATGGGATTCTTTCGTCCAGGAATTTGTCAGGCAATCCAGAAGAACAATTTTCGCCCCTGAGCTTGGATCCGATTTCAAGTCAGAGCCTCTCTCTCTCTCTCTGTCTCTTTCTTTTCGCTTCTCCATGCGAAAATCCCGCATTCCGATCATTGTTTTTTTTTGTTTCGCGATCTGGTTTACCAATGATTTCTCAGCATTTTCAGCTCATCGCTTAATTTCACACTCTGACAGCTTCTTGATGGTGGTAGATCTATCTAGTTATCTATTTGCCTTTGGTGGATTGGAAAAGGTGGCCAATCATTTTTTCCCTGTCTTGAACGTGCATTAGAGAGTATCGTCAAAACCGTTTCAAAGCTTCAGGATGAGTGTGAGAAACGATCTTAAAACATTTCGTACGTGAGGGCCAAATGAGTTTTTAGGCCGGTCTATACGCCACAAGACTACGTACGTAACCATGATGATCGTTAAACATTTGCGATAACAACTGTGTGGCCCCGCTCTGTCCGGAAATCTGCCCCTGGCATAATTTGCCGATCGATCCGTACCGCCTTGCTTGTTAAATGCAGTTTCAAGTGTTCAAAAGCAAGTGCTAGTACTTAGTAGTACTTATGGCAATCTCTACTCTATAGCTTCTCTGAAGTCAGAGCACAACAAACAAAGCCAGTTGAATGAACTTTCGTTTTCAAAGTCGCTTCAAGGGCAGGGTCAGCCAGGGAGCAGTAAGAGTAGTGATAGTAGTGGGAATAGAAGCAATCGGAGGAGGAGGAGGAGGAGGAGGAAAACATTCCTGTGCCTGAATTGAGGCAACATCCGAGCAACACCAGTCGTTCTGGCCCAAAATCCTCCTCGGGGTCCAATCCATCCGACAAAGAAACTCGAGAAAATGGCCCGGGGAAGAAGCAGTGTATGTGTGTGTTTGGGTGGGTGTGAGTCCTTCTATGCATGCACCGCATCTCCAGAGAGCATCATCATGGTCATGGCAGCAGCCAATCGTGTCTAGAAATCATCTCCATGCGCCCTTGACAGGCTTGAGAATGAATTTCAGGGTCTGACTTTTAGGACTCACTCGGACGGGTTACATAACATCCCTCCGTGACCAAGGCTCGTCTGGATGGAGCGAGTTCCACTGACAGAAACAGGATTTTCAACACACGTACGCACTTCACATATCCCGGTTCAATCATTGGGTTCATGGGTGTATATCACTCAGGTTAGTCAAAAGTCAAGGCATTCGAATCCAAGCAAGTACTCTATGAACAATCATAGGTGCTTTTCAATGCAGTGGGATCGAGAAATCTGTCCAATTTAGCCTGAATCTCTCCTTCCCTCCTATCCTTCTTCCTGCTAGCCTGTATTTTCCGTCTTCCTCCCCTCAATGAAGCATTTTTATGAGCCCAAACGGACAAGTTGAAAGCGAGGCTTGGAAAAATTTTCACGGCCACCATCGTCGGTCCGAAATTGCCTCATTGCCTCCCTCAGCTTGAACACATTCAACCTGGAAACTTCGTCAGACCCCTCTGCCCATTAACCAATCCCCAGCCCTCACCCCACTTAAGTACATACTACGGTACAACAAGCTGTCCTATGGCCGTCAACGTAGCCTTGATCATGAACTTGAAACTCTCTCGACCGTTTTCTTTCTGCTCTTCCTGCCTGCCGGCTCACATTCTCTCTCCAGAGTATCCACTCCACATGCTTACCAAGAAAGGCATTGGACGCTGTTTTGGTGGTGAAGCCATTCCAAGACGGATTGCTTACGGTTTCTCGCGGGCAAAATGTGAACTTGAAACTCGGAAGAAAACGAACGAGAAGAAGAAGAAGAAGAGCTCGAGAAATGCTGATGCTATACGTAAGGGTCGTTGATTTTTGGCTCCTCTCCGGGTTCAAATGTGTGTTCCGTTTGTTTGTAGGTATAGGTAGAAAGGCTCTCTTCAGACAGGGTTGAAGGGTTCTACGCACATTCTTGTGAGTCCCATGGGAACGATTGCTCTTGTGAGTGGCAAATGAGTGTTGGCAGTAATAAAAGATCATCTGTTTGGGCAATGAGGAGTTCCTTGAACCTCGAGTTTCTTCCAATTTCATTACATTTTAATGGCTATTGGACCCATAAATTTCTCCTTAAGTCTCCCACCCATCCCATCAGGGTGACTGCGGCGGACTACGGGAGTAGTAAATGTCTGTGTCAAAGTGGGTTCGCCTCCTCATTGGCCAGCCAAGCCCAAACACAAGATTTGTTGTGCCTAAAGGTGTCCCTCCGTTAGAAACTAACTCAAGAGAGACCGCTAGGAAATGAGTGGTCAAGCCAATAAGTTCGGACTGAACCTGGCAATTAGCCCCACAAGGGTGTCAGACACCAAAGTCCATTGAATTTGGAGACACATAGTAGGACATTGAACCTGGTCAAAGTTCTAAATGAGAGTCAGATGGCAAATGATTACAATGTGTTCAAATGTGTGCATGTGGATCAAAGCAAACAACTTTTTGTTCCAATGAAGTGAACACCATTTCTTGTCGGACATCTCGCCAATGGCCCAGAAATGAGAATGCAAACTGTTCTAGACGTCCTGAAGTTGTATTATAATGATAGGGTTCGCTATCCATGTTGAATGGACATTGAGGACAAAGAAACATAAATGCATTTCAAATAAAAAGGAGCTCTTTCAGACGAGAGAAGTCTAGCCCACCACTCCCCAACCCACCCGATTCAATCCTACTAGCTCACATTCTCCTCAAAGGACCTCGAGATTGACTTTTTGTTCCGAGATCTTTTTATTTTATTTTAAAAGCAATACTCTCCTGGCGTCGTGGCTCAAAAGCGCCATTTCAATAGAGGGGTTCAAACTCGGGTCTTACCTGCAATGGAAAGAAGACAATGCGTGATATTTCATCTTCAAATATGCCCCTGACCTTGGATTTGGTGTAGTTTATGCTGGCTCGGTACAACAAATGGTATTTGGCCTACAATCAAGGGTTGCCATATCTGGGCACAGTCATTGCTCGTTTGGAAATCTCTTTCGAACATGTAATTTAGTCAAACAGATAAGAAAGCTGACATCGGTTTCTTTAGAAAGATCATGGGCAGAGCTCAAATCCTTCCATATGTCTGTGAACAGTTCTGGTCAGACCAAGATCAACCTCACTCATGCCCACTTGAAATTCGTCTAGTCTTGGGATTTTTTTTCTTTGTCCAACGGCTTCTTAGTTGAGTGATGATGATGATTGTGGCCGTAGAATCCCTCTCTCAATGCCTCGCTGTCCTAGAGAGCTGGCTTGGCTTGCTTACGTGCTTGCTTATTACAAATGCTCTTATACGAGCCAACTCCACACTTGGGTCTTGCTAATCTGAGCCCTCAATCTAATTGGACAACATTAAATGGTTGAAGGTTCACTAGCCGTTTCCCTGCAACAACCCAACTATCATGACAAGCGGCACTTCATTGCGATTGAAGGAAGAAGAATGCCCTTGAACCTGGGTATGTTTTCCAATCTCCTCGTTTCAGAATTTGTCGTCCAACTGGTCGGGAACTCAATATTGCTTGGCGATCTGGGGAAGATAATAAATGAGAGCATTTTTTGCGCCACCAGTCCCTGGGAACGTGGAACTGTCGCTCCCAATTGTAAGGAGGATGAAGATAGGAATTGGTCACAATGACGAGGCTTCATAAAATTATCTCAGATCTCGGAACAACGAGAACATCCGGAGAAAACAACTCCTGCCTATGTCGTCGACATCGTTGTTGTTGTCGTCATCATTGTGCCTGCCTGCCTCCGTTACCCGCACATCGATCGGGGGATTTGGAGGTCAGTGCACTCAGCACCCTCATTCTTTCTTTCCTTCTTTCTTTCTTTCCCTCTTTCTCCCTCCGTCCCTCCGTCTGTCTCATCCCTAGAATCTTCTAGCATGGAGTGATAAAAGGCACCCCCTGGCTGGCTTGCGATTGCCATGTACGAGTCAGGTCGGTCGCATTTGTTCTTGTACTATTTCCTCCCCCAAGTAACACACTTGGCAATCCCAAGGGGAACAAGTGTAGGAGGCAAGAAGACTTTCTATTTTCGATTACTTTCGCTTGAGCCTCCCCCATCGCCACGAACCCTTCGCTATCCACAGTGGACGACACACATACTCGTACATACAGTTCTGTAAAAGTGGGATTTGGAAGGGAAAGGGGTGTTCTCTAATGTAGAGCAGCCCTAGTTCACCCCCTATCATAGTTTCCGAGACCCTCGGCGGAGGAAAACACTTGGACGGAAGCCGGTTTGTTGGTTGGGGTGGATGTTTTTGCTGGCTTTAGGTCACAAACAAGCTGAGTTGGAATTGGCCAGGGATGGTGTGCTCCGTACATACAGTACACACAAGTAGCCAACGAGCGACTGGGATACAGAACTATGCCCTGAATGCTTTTGACTTTGAAGAGGACGAATACGAGACACAGAAAGAGGGAAGGGGTTGTGAAGGGGTGGCTTCGCCCTCAGAGACAAAACGCAAAATATATCATAGTATAGTACATCTACTGCACTCCTCATCTCCATCAGATTCACTTGGGTGGAAACTCGTTATGTTCCCACGACTTGATCTTTAATAGAATTGACAAATGTACCCAATTCGATATTTCGAGGGACGAGCCATGGGACGTCAACGATTCCAACTCGGCCCTGCCAGCTAGAGCAAATGAAATACACTCAAAACACGTCATGAAGCCATGAATATCTTGCCGAGCCGTAAAAAATGCATGTACCTTTTCGGATTAGTGTTCACATAAAAATCCACCTCATAGCGGGGTTCTCAAAAAGAGATCCCAATTTGGAAGATGGCAGTGACGGCCATGGGACGTTATCCATCTATCTAGTTTGAGGATCTACATAGATTGACCAGGAATGTCTATCGTGTCTCCATTGGAGGGTTTTAGGTGTTGTTTTATTTAGAATTGGCAGGTGAAAGAGCGAAAGGCAAAAGGGTAAGCAAGTCTACCTTAGTACCTTGTAGAAGAAGAGAACAAGAGTGATGATCCGTGACTTTGGCCCTCAAGCGGATCCACTACAGTACAGTATAACGATCCTACAAATGCTGAGGAATCCATGCAAATCAAGTTGAAGGTCCGATCCCAACCCCAAGGTAGATTCCGTAAATTGGAGACTCGGACCATTTATCTTCCTCTCTAGGTTTTCAGCCTACTTGAACTCGAATTTTACCAAACTAGTAATTGAATGAGACCTCTTAGGCATGCGCCGAAGATTCAATTGGGATGTACTGTAATTAATGACACGTTGTCTGGGCAGAAACATATAGATATATAAAAATACCACGGAAATGATCTATGCCTTTCCATTTGCTTTTCCATCTACCCTTAGGCCCACTGTGGCTTTATCTTAAGTCCTAGACGATGTGCCGTTAACAAGCACATTGAGAAATGTCTCGGGTTTTGACCGATCAATCCCTCCATCCAGTTAACGTCAAACTGGTTCCCGACTACTCAAATATGCCCACAAATGAGAAGATTGAAGGTCATCCATCCCTTCGTTGAGTAGGCTGAACCAAACAGTCTTACTTACTCACCCCCTCCATCTTTCCATTCCTGCTGGCCCCGAAGGTGGTTGGGGGCATCCAACGGTTTTTTCTTAACTTCATGGATCTCGATCTCCTTCTGTGAACTAGCAAAGGGTGAAGTTCGTTTGGGAATCCAAGTCGGCAACACCCCAAGAAGTCAAGGAGATGAAAGGGTTGGGTGAATATATGGATACTAGGTACAGATCAAGGTAATTTGGTCCCTCCACGACGCATGTTCAAGATGAAGATATCCGTCTCTCAGTTTGTCGCCAAAGACTTCACGGTCCGTCGGACGCCATCACGACGACCTTGAGAATCACGGCCCATTTCAGTCTGGAGATCTTGCTGTAGACAAGCGTCAACGCCTAACCTAATGGCCCACAGACAACAAACCAACCTCGCTCTCGGGTTGATCAAATACAATTTGGTAGTCTGAAAGTTTCCGTCTCACTTGAATAACCATGTATTTATGTATACCATTCACCATTTAATGATGTGTTTGGAAACTCGGTTGGTTCTCACAAGTAAGTCCGACCTTCCTTGGGATTCGATCTTGTTACCGTTAGGCGATTTTATTAGGCAAAAAGGGTCATTGTCCATTTATTAGTTTGTCGTCAGTGACTAGGCCAATGGAATAACGAACTCTCAACCGATTTACAAAAAAAAAAACATCCATTCAGATCCTCAGCAAGTTGCTAGGTCGAGATTGGAGGTAAAGATTGAAATTTGGCTAATGCTTCTACTTGCACGCACGCTAGTACTTGTGATGTTAGGCCACAGGAGATCAGGGATGAGAGATACTTTCATGGCTGTTTTTCCGGTGGTGTCTACTCCAGGTAAGTAAATCGTTGTTGGTTTCGTTGCTGTCGCTTGAGAAACGAAACGTTGCTGTTGATGGCAATGGTGTTCGTCATCAGAAGTGAGTCGATGATGTTTTGCTGCGGCAGAACCGCAGGAGTACGTATGTCCGTACGTAAAAACTTACCCACTACCTCACTACCATGTACTCGTACTTGCCAACAACACAAGTTTCCCTGGTCCCCTGGTACGATCTACGCCTTAGCCCACTTTCCTCTGAGGTGATATCAGCTCTCCTTCAGCCATCCGGCAACGCTAATTCTTGGAATTTCCAGGCCACAACCACTGCCTGGTTCAGCCACAACAGCTAGCAAACCACCATCTTAGACCATGACCAAGGTGAAACAGCACAGTCCCGATGAGGAGAAACGAACGTGAACAAGGCAACAACAGGTTGGTGGAAGATGGTCTGAAACTGTGCCTCCTCCTTTCCTAGCTTGACAAAGAGACTCCCCTTCTTTCACCGCTCCAGGCGAATCTCATCCTGTTAATGTAGCCTCTCGGACAGCTTTCCAGCAGCTGAGGAGCCGAAAGGGAGCTGGAAGACACCCTCAAAGATAACGCTGATCATGCCCTTGTACAAAATGAGGGCTTTGAGATCCGCAAGGAAAAAAAAGTTCCTTTTAAGATGCAAGTCTGGAGGGCAATGGCCATATAAAGTTATGATAAAAACACAGACAAATTGATACCTAAGATCGGTTTTGGCGGGACGGGCAAAAAATGCCATGATCACTTTTTGCTGGCAACTACAACAGTTCATCTTCCAGCCTCCCTTCGCCTTAACTTCAATCACTTCAAGCTCTCTCTCTCCCCATCCATTGACTGGAAGGAACAGCTGTTGCCTTTCCTGTTGCCTTCTGTCGCTTACTGAGGCGGCAAATCCAAAGATCTACTTATTTTCAAGCCCAGTCCATGTGTATTCCGCTCAGCCGAGAGCAGAGCTCCTTGGTAGGCTCATCACCAGGATGAGTGGGGAGGGAAACTTTGGAGGAAGTTGGAGAAAAGAGGCAACAACAGGTAGATCGTTTTTATGGCCCACAACGACGTTGATGACGGCGACAACGAAGTTTTTGTGCGTGTCTGACGTAGCACCACCTCTCACAAGGCAACTGTGAAACCTGGTGATTTCGTTGGTGCCATTGTTCTTGGCCTGCCATGCCAAAAAAAGTCCAGGGAAATGGCAGGGAGAAGTGCATAGAAAAAAAAACCTGAGGCGGAGAGCGTTCAAATGTACAAGACACAAAAACTTCGCTGCGTTGGCAAAAAAAGTCAGATAACCAAGGGCCTTTTTCCTTCCAAGTATTACGCCTGTTATCGCTGGGGACTTTTCGAAATATAAATATCAAGAGCTGGAAAGGGGGCCTACATAGGGCCAGACTTGTGTCGATCTCCAGGTCTTAGTGCACTTTTTTCGGCAACGAAGTCTCAAGCACACCTGTAACTTCATGAACGACCACAGGTAATTTTGCTCTCGATCTTTCAACCGCACGGCAACCTCTGATAGTGGCAATGCTATTTAAGCACCACCTCCAGAGAGCTCGCCTCTACCTATAAAATCGAGATACCTGGTTTGGGGTAAATGCACTTGCATGCATGCGACGTCTGAAATATCTGCGATTGCACTCGGTTTGTAGGTCGGACCAACTTGAGGAGCAATATAAAAAGAGCACCCGAACAGAATTTAGCACCGACATTCTCGAACATCATGGAGTCTGGGGCACTAGATATGGCTTCAGTAGAAATCATGAAATCACCCGGTTGTATCTGTCACAATTTCAGCAAGTTAGAAGTCTTTCCCAAAATCGAGCAGACCAGCACCATGATTTATTATTGGAAGAGCATGAATGGCAACAACTCAAGCTGAACCGATCATCCCACTGTTAGTCAGAATAGTACTCAGAACCCTGTGTAAGTAGGTGGTAAGCCTGCCAGTGCATAAAAGCAGTACCACTCACACCTCAATCAAAGCGATCTAACCTAGTTGACGACCAAGACACGACGTTATGCCTGTGGCTCTTGCGAATGACGCTCTTCACCAGTTGATTTCCATGGAAGGGCGGTGACGATCAACAGGGGAAGAAGAACAACGGTGAAACTGTCATGGGCCTACTTTCCATGCTGGATTTAGATAGGCACAGCTCTCCAGACTGGACCAATCATCGAGTGTTGGAAACTTCCAGATAAGAGCTCTCCCGCTCTTTATTTTTGTACGAGAATTGAATTGGGAATGGATGGCAGAGATTCCAAGAAATTTCGAGCCGTTCTCGTTACCTGAGAAAATGTTTTTCCCATGTGGCAACGGAACAGTTCGCTCGGATTACCGCTCAAAGTGTGCCAAATCTATACCGCGAATAGGAATATCTGCCAAGAAAGCCGAGTAATTGGCAAGTAATTGAGCCCAAGGATTGGATATCATTGCCTCCTTGATCGAGTCGATAACGAACAATTGGCGATTAGTTGAGGCTTCGAGGCCACTATTGACGTCATCTTGCTCAAGAGACATAGAACGAGGCAAATGTCCAAAAATCGTTTATGAAGCACGTTCCATCCAACAAGGCCGTTATTTCCAAGATTGGAACAAGGTTATCCAAACTTTCCTTCTCCGATCATGGAAAAGGCTTCACGGGGAATAGCGTCAAAATTGGATTAGCTTCCTTGCGTCATAAAATATAGCACCTCCTATCCTCATGGTACTTGAGTCTTCGTAGGTTGAGAAAGAGGCGTTCCATTCAATGAGAGGGATTCTAAATCGATTCACGACACTGAATTCCAAGGTCAGATCCGCTGTACGTTGGACAGAACAAAGCACAGTGATTCAGAGAGCATTGTCCCCAAAGGACGTCTGCAGTGGCCACATTCAGGCCTTCAAGGCCAAGCCCTTGAGGAAAAAGAGATCCGTTCTGCTATCTCCGTCTGTCACTCGACCTTGAGTAAGAGTGCGTCTGGTGGGATCTAATTGGGAGTTTTAGGAGCAGCTTGGATGGTAAGGCCGTTCCTCGTGATCGACCTTGTAAAGGCCAGAATTTCAATGTCAGACCTGCAAACACGCGAGACCGAGACGCCTTGCTCATGGGGTCGCGTGAATCGCTCTCTTTTGAAGGTCGCGAATAAGGCAAGCCATTTTCCACGACTTCGAAGTAAAGCCCACAGACAATGAAAGAGAGCGAGCTTACGGTACGTAACGATAAAATGAAAGAGAGAGAGAGAGAGAGAAAAAGAGAGTATTAAATGCTTTTTCCCCAACTTGATTTGAAGGCCATAGGATGACGACATTCCGTCATTCGGCAATCGAACATGATCATGGGAGAGCGGGAGAGAGATGAATAATGAGCGTGTCGATGAAGAATTTCAAGGCCGCGGCCAAGCGGAGTTCACATATTCCACCTTGAACAATTGGAATGGATATTGTATTTTGGTATCGATCGCTAACTTCTTATTGATAATGATAGCTTTGATGCTCAAAAAGTTGGGTCCAATGAATAGAGCGTCATTTTTCTTTAGTTTGCCTTGTTCCTCTTTGCAAAAAGAATATTATGAGAGGTTTCGCGAGTATTCAACCACAAATCCGAGAAGAACAAAGATAATCTGAGAAAAGGGATCTAAAGTTCCGATTTATTATCGATCAGAGGCTTTTGAATGATGAAAATTGGTTGATAATCAAACAGATTTGTATATTTACGGTCTTCACCGGGAATATCTTTGGCATTGATGGTCATATTCGCTTCAGTGTAGATTTGTTCAAAATTGGTGAACAAATGGGACAGTTGCAAGTGGCCGTAGAGTTTGCAACCATTGAAGAGAACAGCGTCATAGCCCACGGGCACTCCTACCAGAGCTCTCCCCCCTGGGCGCATGACACACCAAGCTTTGGCCATGGTGATCAGATCTCCCCAAGGATTGATGCCATCTCCATAACGACCTAGTCCGCTGTGTTCCAAAGAGGAAAATGTAGCCATGGCATCAAATTGTGGCAAAGCTCCTTCCGTGAAGCGCTTCCGAAATTCTTTGGGATCAAGAACCTCCAGATCCGGATGCTGGTTGTCAATGGGAACGTATTCCAAGGTCGTGACCTTTTTGGCACCGTGCTCCAATAGAATGGCTTCTAACCATGGGACTTGGCTGCCAATCACTAAAACATGGCCATCTTGGACTTGTTCTTGTATGTGATCTCGGATATGCTGTCCAATGTCATGACACGCCTTAAACCCGTACAGACCGTGCAATTTTCCGAGACGATAGCTCTGTCGATATTGCTCAACTTCTTGTTCCGTCCATTTTAGGTTATGAGTTACTCCATTGGAGTCATCCAGATATAAATACTCAAGGCCGAATTGATTGCCATACGTGAATTTGGATTTGATTGAATCGGATAATTCATCCAATCTGGGAGGTTTGTCCGACGTTGAGCTGTAGTCCAAGATTGGGTTTGTCACAATATCTTCACAATCAAAGTCTTTTTGAAGTACATTGAAATATTTTCCAAGGGGTCCGGTAATTGTGGTGTCACAAGTCTCACCACAATCTGTCTGGATCATCTGTACCATTTGACCAGTTGTAAAATTTGCTGCTCCAATGTAGACTAGATTTAACAGACACCAGCAGGAAAACCATAGCCTGTTTGGAAAATGCATGCTTCTTAGTATACGTAGATCCGGACTTTAGCGACTGCTCACTGTCACACAAAGTTCGCTCTCTTCGTAACAACAACAAACTTTACTCAGCAGTTTATTTGCCTTCAAAACACATTACGGTACAAATGGGGGTATCAAAGAGTGGTCTCGTCCAAGCGACTCGCTTGGTCATTGTCCATTTCTGATCGGTTTCAATGACCTCCTTGCCAACCAAAAAGTCTTCTAATAATTGGATTATTGGGATTGACGGGCCCAAGGACATGGGGGAGTCGCTTTTCCAAGGTTCGCCACAAGGCTTCGGCGATGAGTGGTTGGGCACCTTGGGTGGGGTGAAAGCTATCAACCGGTTCAATTAGTTGCCACAATTGGCCTCCACCCGCTACCCATTCCTTCATGACAATCCGGAACGGGTTGCTGATGTAGTGGACATCAAAATTTGTGAATTTCTCAGTTTTGGCCACTTTCTGGAGCACCTGGTTCAATTTCTTGGCTCTTTCCGTGGTCGCAAGTCTGACCGTGACATTGGATGTCATCCAACCGTGGCAAGGGCCAATCTCCATGCAATTGAACCAAGCATAAAGGTCGTCATTGGTTAGGTCCCGATTATATTGGCCCAAGGGGTGAAACCTTTGCGCCATAGCGTCGTAGATAACGTTAGCATCAACGAGCCCGATCAGGATCACATGGCTATTTGGAGGCAAATGGGCCTCCAAATATCGTAAACCTGTGATCGTATTTTCATAGAAAAGCTCCGGTGAAGTCATGTGAGTCAGAGTGTCGTGATATTCATTGCAAACGTCATTTCCCACCAGGGAGTAGAATACAATGGCTGGATGATCCTGAGTTGGATCTCGAGAAATGCTCTTCATGTACATGAGGGTGTTGTTGCTCTCAGCTCCATTTCTGGCTAAGTTCTGGTAATCACGATGGTTACACAGGTTCCTTTCCCGCATTCGGAGATAAATTGAATCTACTTGTCCTTGAATTAAGTCAGGCATGGATGAGTTCTGGAAGCCGGTTGCAAAACCAAGATCCGGCCAATCAAACTCGTTGGAAAGCACTGACGTCAAATTGGTTAAAACTCTTTCCGAGAGCAATTTCGGGGTGAACCATGGGGGTGGGGCGTGGAAATGGGCTCCAACCGAGTCTCCAATATATATCACGCCTCTTTGGCCCGTGCCACCACATAACTCTTCCTCATATCCAATACTCGTGTTGTGATTGGCGCCAAAGATCCCATTGCAATTTGAATCAAAAAATAAATCCTCTTGAATGGATCTTCGGCCCGGATGGACATCAGATCGAAAGTCTGAGCAATCCCTTCCCCGCCAAAGTGAACCACGGAACTTTTCTATAGGGCTAAATCTGTCATGATCTAGGTCCAGACCCGGGGTGAGCTTTCCGTACACATTGTCAATGATATCGCAAAGCTGCCGTACCCCTGGAACATAACAAAACCAAGGATCCCCATTGATATTCCTTTGGTAGGATTCCGGTACATCGATGCGTTTGATGCTCGCAGAATTGATGCTATTCAAGTCCATTGGAAGTGGAAACAAGTGACACATCGACTTGCCCGGATCTACGTGACAGATTTGCAATTGATAACATAAGACATCTGGTGAGGTTTTTGCCGTGAGCTCTTTGAGCAGGAAGGGCCCCAAGAATTTCAGCAGGTCATCACATGAAGATTGGACGGATTGGGGGAAGAAACCGCACAACCTGTCCAAGGAATCGAGAACACTTTCGTGGTGAATCTGAGCCAATTGTTTGGCCATGGACACAAGGATAGTGCACGCCGCACATGGTACCCCACCGTTAATACCCCGACCAATATTATTTGGACCTGAGCAAAACCCAAAGCCTACAAATGTCCCCAGAAGCAACAAACCCAATTGAAGCAACTTCATATTTCTTACTAATACTCTTCTAACTCTCGGAATGAACACCACGAAAGGAAAACTCGTTTTGGAGAAATTGTAAATAAACTTATCTGTGGGAAGATTGGCTAAATTTGGATGCATCCATCGTACAAACTCTTACCTATAATAAGAGTAATGAAAAATAATATTCATTAAATTAGCTACATTATGGCAAGGAAGCGCCACTTATGCGAAGTTCTGACGAAACTGTTGGTTCGAAGAAAAATATTACTTGATATGCCTCAAAGTGCAAAAACTGAGTAGTATCAATCAAGTGGCCCCTTTTAAGCAATAGATTGCTCTCAAAGCCATAAGATGTCTTGACTACTAATGTTGTTGAGTAAAAGTGTCTTGAAACATCATTACACAATTTCATATACATTAGTGTATTTGTTATAAAACTACTTTTCACACTGCTGATGTCAGTCATGCCCAAACTAAGAAACATTTTACCTTTGAGTAACATATTCTCTCCATGGGTTCATTTGAATCCCTTAAATAACTGTGTCAATGGAATGTTATTTTTGTTTCAAAGAGTAACAATAACAAGAGCATACATATGCAGTAATGTTTTCAACACTTCCACTAAAAATGAAACCAATTGAAACTAAAGGTCAAAAATTTTGGGACTCCACTTAGTGAAGAATCCATCTGTTGGTACTATCTAGTCGGTCAATCTTGTTTCCTTGATCCTCTTCCTTTTTCCTATTCTAGTTCAAATCAAAGTGCCAACATGGCGGGCAAGAGAAAGAAAGCCATGTCGGTTCCTCTCTTAAGAGTCGAAGATAAAATGTACGAGCTCTTTTTATTTCGATCAAACAACATTGGGAAATACCGCTTTGCGTATTGATTAAACACGGAGAGCTATGCTTCTTCATTCGGGGTCAAAATGCCGGGGCGTAAGAAGGGAAAAGACGATAAGATTGCAAATAAAAAGGCCAAAGACTCCATTGACCGAGCCGACGATTCCGTAGACGAGGAAATAAACGGTCAGACCAGACCTGAGGAATCACAAGATGAGTATACGAGTTTGTGTAAGCGAAAAGTCAACTTGGAAAGAACCAATCGCATCTTGGCTGAACATGACAAAGTGGTCCAATCTCTGATCAACAAGGCCAGGGAAGACCTTGTCTGGGCTCAGTATATGAAATGTGATGGCCTACCTGATCCCGTGTGTGTTCGAGAGCTCAACACTTATCTGTCCCTGTGGAAAGACGACTCTAAAGAAGACATTGATTCGGTATTAGAACGGACCAGAGAGGTTCTGCCAATCATGACCACTTTGGAGAACCTTATCGAGAACCCGGACGAATGGGAAGTGCCCGTTCCCGAATTCATGCAGACCAAGAGTTTCAAGGCCAAGCTGTTGGAGCGCACAAAGATCTTCAACGAGATGAAGCGCCTCCAATTGAACAAGCTAAATCGTGCAACCTATAATCTCATTTTGGATGTGTCTCCTATGGTGGATCCTGAGAACAATGTTCTGAAGCATTTCCTCAAATCTGATCTAGTGGCCTTGGGACTTTGGGGAAATGTGGTGGCCAAAAACATGCGGGTAAAGGAAACAAATTTTGTGGACTTGGGCTTCGAGTTCGAACTTCCCGGTGATTTGATTGGTAGCATATTTGCAGTACGGGTTATGCGTGTGGAATATGATCATTACTCAAAAATGTGCAAGTCCAACAAGATTCCACCCAGGGCTGCCAAAGACATATCCACTTATTTCGAACAAGTCAGCCAGAACATTCGCACCATTGAGGAGGATCTAGCTCGGAAGAACAAAGAGACTCAAGAGCTCAAAGAAGCCCAAAACGAGATTCAACTCGAGTTGGATGAGGCCCTGAAGGAGCGGACGAGGATCCAGATCTTGGACAAGAAAAACAAGAAGAAAGGTCAGATTCAGCCTCCAGGCATGGGGAAGGCAAATCCCTTGGTAGAAGCCGAGGAACAGATCTCTCAACGTATTGATGAGCTGCAAGTGGCTCAAATGGAGTTGAACAAGCGGGAAAAGGACATGATCAAGCGCGAACAAGATGAATTGGAACTGTCTCTCTTGGCCAAGGACAAAGACCCTCAGCAGCAAGCCAAAGAGATTCTCCAGGAGAGGATTGATCTCTACAAGATCGATATCGACGAACATGAGTTGAACCTGCGGAGAAATACCATTTTGGGCGGAGTCTTTTGTTTCGACATGCTCCATATTCCGCCTCAACCGAAGAAAGTTGGAAGTTGGGTCATTTGCGAATTGGAAACTCCACAAGTAAGATTTACTTTAGCGGAAAGTTAAAGATTGAAACACGAAACCTCGTCTTTAGGAACGAGGAAAAGCGGATCAAAACTCAAAGGCAACGAAAGCCCCTACTAAATGTAGGCCTTGCTCGTAAAAGCATGACGTCCCAAGAAAAGACCGCGGAAAGCAGTCTTTCAATAGCCAGGATATGCACCAAAAAGCCTCTCTAACAGCTTAGAAATCCTCTGGTTCAGTTCTGCGCATAAATTAACCTTGGATCACATTCAATTACAATCCCTGCGTTTCAATCTTTCTCCCAGGTTCTGAAAACGGTTCCATGGAAGGCCGACTATAAATCCCCTGCTCCACCAGAAGAAGGCACTGTAACAAAGAAGACTCCTGAAGAGATTGAACGCGAAATCAAGCTCCAGGAGATGGAACTGCAGAAACTTGTTCTCGTTAAACTGAAGCTCCCGTCTTCGAGTATGTGGTTTGAGCCCCCTACCATTGTTCGTTGGGAACACGAATACCGCTACTGGAGTACCGAAGGCTTCTATGACATCAAATTTGATGAGGGCAAACAAACTCTGTCCTTTCGTACTACCAGTTTTGGGATTTTTGCCCTCTCAGCGTTCCGCTTTTCCAACTTGCCTCTTCAAAGTTGGGAACTCTCGTAAGCAAATTGTCACAATCAAAGAAAAATGAGCTTATGTATAGCACGACATAATGTCATTAGTGTGTCATATTCATGATTGCAGACCATTGTCGGAAAACAAGACTCTGATAGCATTGAGTGCGGCCGCTGTTCAAGCCGAGTTCGAGATTGGCGAAGGTTTGGTGACCTTGGTCAAATTCACTAGCGGGAATAAGCCCCCGGTTCAAGGGTTGTTGGATCAACCCATGAAATTAAAAGATCTGATCAAGGAAATGCGAGTACAGGGAGTGGACATATTTCCGGACTACGATTCTCACTGTTATATTGAAGGTATGAGTGGTTGGATTTGGAGTCGTCGAACCATCTTGTACTCGCTACATCTTTCTGTTTTCAGGTTTGCCTCTGAAGGACATCCAAACGGAACAGCATCTTTATAACTGTATGGCACTCACGGCTAATGCTTTGAATTTTTCATGGAGCCGCTGGAACTTGCTCTCAGGCTACGAAAAGTTGATTATGCAATACCGAGAAAAGGTTCCAAGCCATCCCGAGACTCAACTTCAAGTGGTCTTAGTCACTCCACAAAAGACCTCGGTTCTTGAGTGCACTGAGGCCTCCCAGACCTTCAGTGATGAGGCTGTTCCTGGAATGGGCAATTTAGCTGATGTCTACACCATGGCACTCGATCTTGGCTCAGAAGAGGTTAAGAAACAGATTCCCAAGGCCAAGGCTGTATTTGTGAACACCGTTTATGAATTCTTGTCTTCGGCCAAGATCATATCTTATGCATAGGTACTTTAAATGTATTGCCTTGCCCTGGTCCCTTTCCATCGCTTATTGTAATAAACAAGAGGCTGTTGAAGACCAACAAAGCATTTTGAGCCCGCATTCTGCTCCAGGTCGAGCTTTGCCCATGTACAAGCTCAACGTCGGCTCCAAATAGGCCTGTCTAAGGCCACATTATCCCATCATTGAACGCGTCTTCTCGGTCGGAGAGACATTGTCGCATTTCGAGCCAGCAGTGTTGGCACACTTTCAAATAATAAGTCACCGTCCATGCTTGAGAGGAATGTGAGCAGCCTCGTGTTCTAGTTGGCAAAATGGATCAAAGCCTGGATGACAGTCAAGACAAGGGCTATGTGAGCCCCTGTTGGCTCGAGGATGGGTCATTCCATCCCGTTTGTATTGTCGTGATATCCGTGGGAATTGTGGTCTTCTTCATCTCAGTGGCGTGCATCTATCAAATCACGAAGCTGTGTCGAAAACTCAAGGCCGACTCTCGAATGGAGAAAGAGACCACAGCCGAAAAGGCCGAAGAATCCTATCGTTTGAGCCAACCCAACTCGAATACTAATCTTCTCCGTCCACCACGGCCTAACCATGTGGATCGGATTGACACGGTCGAGACCTCATTTATCACCAATGCGACCGCAAGCACGTCCGTGTAGCCACCGACGTTAGGCCCTGATTATCATCCCTTCCTTTCCAGTCAAAAACCATTGCTCAAATTAGAATAAATTACGCAGACTATTTTTGTCAAGCTCCCAAGATTGGTACATTATTTTAATATCAGAAGTGGCAATCAACCCTCAGAGAGGTTGTAGATGATAGCACCCAGACTTTCGTTCGATTGCATGGCTCGGTCAATTTGCTTGCGGTTCCAACACTTGTACATGGCCACATAGCCGGACATACGTTTTAATCGGAACTTTTGTAGAATATCTCTGGCTTCCACGTCGTCGTCACCAGAGATCTCGATCATCACAGCGTACTTGAAGATGTCTGGCTTGACACTGTTGGCTTTCCAGCACTGCACTCGTTTGATTACGTACGACTTGGACAGACGCTTCAAAAGCTCTGATGTCCTTGTCCACGTTTTCCAATCCCGGTCCAATTTGGGCATCAAGTCATCATTCAGGACCTTGAAGCCCATGATGATGTAGCCCAAGGTGGGACCTTTCTCTCGTCGAACGGATCGTACGGTGAAAAAGTAATCACTGGTGGGATCGCCATCCTTCTGCAAGTCATCGGGTAGCACCTCTATGCTCGGGATAGGTCGGAAGGCTATGAAGGGAAAAGGCCGATTGAAAACGTTGCCTTGGATACTCTCGGCCAAATGGAGCACGAGGCCTTCAGCACGTTTGAGCTCTTGTAATTGCTTGGTTTGATCTTCATATGTGTGGCATTGGGAGAATAACTTGATCTTGGTGTCGGGTCTGATTTGATCTCCGTCGAACGACATCTCCTTGCCTGCACAGATGTAGATATGGCTGGAATACGATGAGGTCGCCACTGTCTCGGCTAGGCTAGAGACGTGTTCACAACCATCCAGTTTCTATGACTCCAAAGTTGCACTGAGTGACTCCAAGACAATGTTTAGGACCGAGCATTGAAAGGTTGCTCTTGGAATCCGTATAAAGTGTGTAGCGAGGGAAAAAGTGGGAGCGGCCTTTAAGACTCCACGAACAAATCTCGTAGAGGGGGCTATTTCAAGCCGATCGCGTGTCGACCTTGTATGACGAGAGACGGCTTTCTATGCCTTTGGCTCGATAGACAAGGCCTTTTCTCTTTTCTTCCACTCGCTTCTCCTGCTTTGGGGAAGCATTGGAACGTCCAAACGGGCTTGAGGACGGGCTCGCCGAGGCTTGAGGACTTTCTTCACGAAATGTCGTTAAATATAATAACCTTTTTGAAGTGAGAGTCAGCGTTTAACGAGGAGAGTGTGTGTTTGTGATGCATATGCCTTGTTTGTACATAATAGAATATATGAGAACAAAAAAGTTTGTTCTGAAATCAAATCTTTCTATAAGAGAAATGCGAGACAAGGATTCCGCGTTGGTTTGATTCTTCGCCGCCAGATGGCGTTAGAGGCACAAGAAAGTCCAAGTTCCGACCCTGGATCAAGCATGCGACCTCTACGTAAAAAAACAAAGGTCACTGCTCCCTTTCGTGCAGTGTACTCTGCCTTGCTAAAATCGAGAAAATGTGGACTGCGCTAATTTCAGTCGTAAACACGTGTTTAAAACAATTTGACGAGCCGTCATGGTCTTTGTGGAGAAAGTCTTCAATTATGCCTTTCTTCAAAGTGGGACAACGAAGTTTCGAGAGCTCGATTCGAGTGATGCATGTTCCTGGGATAAGTGCAAAAAAACAAATCACCTTTCCTACTGATTCTAATTTGCCATTCAGTGGCAGAAATTTTCCACTCAAAAAAATGGGTCGGTCATTGAACTCCCCAAAATTGAATTTGGCACATCATATACGTAGAACAGGTTGCCAGAAACGAGGCTCTCCAGTCTCTTCTCTCCACAATCCACGTAAAAGGTCATTCACAATGGAGGAAAAAAAGGACATCTCCCTCATGACAGCGCAGTTCCAACCTCTCAGCCAAACAAAGCCTTTTGTAATTAGGGTTCTTTTCCGATAAAGGCAAAAACAATGGTTTCTACGTCCTACATACTATATAGGTCTCGACTCGAGGAAGTGAAAAGGTGAATGAACGGACATTCCGACCCAATGTGTGAGTCGTCCTCGAAGAAAAAGATGCCTTGGCCCACTCGCATGATCTACCACTACAACTAATACTAGTCGTCGTTGTAGTAGTAAGTAGTGCTGCTGGTGGTGGTGGTGTTGTTCCGTGCTCACTCGCTCTGTCCCTGTTCTTTAACTTTGGAAACTTGCAATAAAAAGGACAAGGATAAAAACAAATCAGGTCGAGAAGGAGTGGATAAGAAATAGTTGGAATGGCTCAATCCACCTTGTGTGGGCGTCCTCGGTTCTCGCGATCCGATCCTGCTCATATGGAACGCGTTTCTTGTATCAAACACTCAAAGAGGACATGGGGACATGGGGGACAGGATTTCGAGAGCGACGTGGAATCATTGGGTGGCATGCGCACGGACTTCCGCTCTATGCAGTGAGGAATGTACATCGTGATGTGATGTGGCTAATAATTTTTCATGTCTAGTTTTTGTCCCGGTACAAAAAGATTGCCTGTACTGTAACCTGCGTACTCCTCACCCTGAGTCGATCCAAGATCCGAGGTTATTGACTTCCCCAGGAAGAAATGGGACTAGATCGAAGAAGGGGCCATCGGTTTTGTTGAAACCAATGGACAGATGGAGCCATTTAACCTCAAATCTGGTTGAGCAGTCTGCTTGCTTACCTATTAAACATTCGTTGATAGTCTCATTCACTGTCAGTGACTTCTTTCGGTGGTTCATCTCTTCGAATGGGAAATCATCGGAGTAGTCCGATTTCACCTCAAAATTCGAATCGGAATGAGTTCCCAGGTCAGAAAAGCAGCTCAATGATCGCGCAGGAAGTTGTGCCGACCGCGTTTCTTGCTGTTCAGGTAGCTCTTGAGACCGGGGAATGGGGTCGATTCGTTTTTGCAAGAAATCCAAGAGTTCATTGACATTTGGACACGACTGCAATTCCTGGGCAGCAGCATCCTCGGTTTTAGCTTGTTTTTCCTCCCGGGGAGCCTGGCATTTCGCAGAGGATGAAGAGGATGCACCTAATGGAGGTGATATCTTGAAGATTTCAACCGAATTATTGGCAGAATCACTCGACTTGGGCTTTTTGATGGTGGGCGGGATGACATCGAGGTAGACCGTGACCGATTGGTTGGGTCGAAGTAAACGTAGAGAGTCGATGGTCACGTGTGGTCCACCATTCTCGGAGTCCTCTTTGGCCCTGCTCACGGGACACTTCAGCACTTCCTTTCCTCTAGATTCGGCCAAATTTGTGACGAGGTCTCTTGTAACAGTCATATCAATGGGAAACACTTATCACATCTATTGACATTGAAAACGAACGTCTATTCAAATCTTTCTACACCACTTGAGACACTCGCAATCACAATACAAGAAAACACACAATGTTCCTTTCCTTAAAATATGCGTCCATTACTCAACTAGTTTGGGATGTCCTTTTCGTGATTTGACAAAATACAGAGGAAGAATTGCACTTTCAATTATACTAAAGTTCGATTGGGATCACTTGCAGCACCGGAGACGGGGAATTGAACTAACATTCACACCAAGAGAAGAATCCCATCGGATTCTAGCTTTGACAACCAACCAAGTGGAACCGTTGTTCCAGCTCAGAACGGAGGATGGGACTCGCTTCTCACATACAACTTGGCTCAGCAATCTTGTCCAATTTCAAGTTGGATGATGGTGATGATGTGAGGTCAGCAACATTGGGCTGGCTAGACTCACTGGTCGCTACAGCTCAGGGATCCCAACATCGGCCGCACGCCGCGGATCCACTTTGACAGGTCGTTTTTGCCGTGAAACGGAGCGGGTTTTTTTGCCGCAAGTCCGAGGCACAACCAGCTGACGAGAATGAACTGCCAAACCTTCGGAGCAACCACAACCTAAGCCTCGCAGCCTCGGACTAAAGTCCGCTTTGTGGCACCACTATGACAGAAGAACGGCGCCGAGGGCAATGAACGTTGTTCCTCATCTAGGCCCATGGGAAGGGACATACGCACACACACAAGCACCAGTCCCCAGCACTCCGCACCCAGCACTCGGTTCCCTAAGTCGGAAGCCAATGGAACGGCAACCACCGTTGTTCGGAAAAAACATGCCTCACGAGCTCGCCAGGAGGGATTCACAAAGGCCAAGAAGACCTAAGCCTGCGTTGAAACCGCACGAAATCCTCATTTCTTGTGCAAGGCCGCCGCCGTTCGTTCTTGTCGGCTTCGTTTTCAACGACGTCGGTGGGACCAGGCTCGGCCGAGAAGTACTGTACGCTTTGCCGTCCGTTCCTTCAATCGTTCGTTCGTTCGTTCATCCCCTCGCTTGTAAGGCAATACGATGCTCTACTTCTTCAACGACAACAACAACATCAACATCAACAACAACGACTACTACTGCGGTGACGACCTTAACAAGTAGTGGGAACTAAATGAGGCACATGTTCGAGTGTCCAGTTTCGTTTATGAATGTACGTATAGATGAAGAATCCCCATAAACTTGGAGAGGATCCTTTATTTCATGTATGCGATGAAGTGTACCGTGGCCGTGATGTAGCCAGCTTTGGCTTGATTATATATTCGATAATCATAAAATACATGCCATAGATGTCTCATTTGGTCCTTAGACCAAAGGCTGCTTTTCAATCCAAGATCGCCGAAGAGAGACATAAACGTCTCTTTCTTTTTACCTTTGAGCATTCATAAAGTATGCTTTACTCTGACCGAGTTTCAAGACCAAGTTCATCGACCTTTGCATTCTCTTTCTCTTCAGTCTTGCCTGCTAGCCAGCCATCTTCTAGCTGCCTATCTATCTGGTGCAGTAGCCAGCCTTTTCCTTCACAAATGCCAGGCCGAGTCTTGAGGGCTATTGACGTAAGAACAACCCAGTTGGCCTCGTTGAGCAAGGCCTACTTGGTCTTCACTAAGCGATGAAGCAGGCCCGATGGTGGCTAAAGCTCGTCTACAATCCAAATTTCTTCTCATTGTGGCAGGGAAACGAAAATGTGTCATTACGATGTTTCATTCTATTCTTTTGAGATTCAAATCCAGGGCAACTTTTGATTGATAAGGATATTGATTATGTCGGCCATTGCATTTGTTGGCGTTTCCAATGACGTGACTCTGAAACTCCAAATGAATTCGGCTGTTTGAGCACCCTCGTCATATTTGGAGGTCAATGTCCTGAAAAGAAGGGAGCACCTCTCGTTGCTTCCCACTTGACTCGTTCCTATGGCATGAAAAATTGAGAAGGCCTACACGGCGTTTGTCTGCAGCGGTGGCTGTGCCTCCTTTCTGAAGTGAAGGTTAATCCAGGGCATGGATATTGGGAGGCAAGGCCCGCCTGGACATCTCTGTTATGAAGCTCGAGAAGAAAGCCTTCAGCAGCTGCTTCAATCTCGAAAAAGAACCATGCCTAATTTAGAGGGCATTGCACTCTGAGTCCTGCTTTACGATCCATTCAGGAAGCAGGGGTTTACGGGGACCTTGCTTCCATGACTATGAATTTAGAGGTGATCATCTCAATGTAATCTAAGTGCGTACCTTCTAGTTGTTCTTCGCTACCAAGAACATGTTTGACTTGACTAAAGGAACCCAGTACCGTTCAATTTGATGGGAAGTAAACCCTGCTTTTCGTTTTAGAAGTCGCAAAAAGTCCCTTTCGAGACCCCGTTTTGACCCAGATCATACGCAGCCTCAAGTGCATTCACTATGGTCCTCTCACCAACTAGAAAATTCTGCCTCTAGCTCGTGTTATTGTACTTACTGAGCAATCTACGTACACTGCATATTGTACATGAGTGGGAGAGACACCTTCATCAGATGGACTTGTTCGTCACAAGTGTACAACGTGTAATAAAGTACTGGCTTGTTAACGCTTTCTCATTTGGTTGTTTTACTCTAGAAAATTAGGAAGAGCTACCAAAAGGAATCTGTTTCCAATTGGAGTCTTTTTAGATTAGACCCTGTCGTATCAGGAATCTACAAGTCCATTTGTAGAAAACACGAGGATCTGGTTCAGGTCTGAAGGTTGTACAAATTGCTCGGGAGAGGCTCGTGTGCCTTCTGGTTCTTTCTGCTTTTGACAAGGACGTTTTGGAACTTTGAACTTGTTGATCCTATAATCAGTGGCTGATGATGGTTGCACAAAAGTATGAGGAAAAGTGCATGCAAATGAATTGAGGGCATTGCGTTCCACTTTCCGTGTTTTAGAGAGGTGGCTTGTAGCGTGCGGGCAAGTCGAAGCCTTTCGAATTTTCAGTTCCCGGATCAATATGCGACATACATAGATATTGATTGCTTTTCGCCAGACAAGGGGAGCATATTCAGTTTTTGTAATGTCTCAACATGTCAACAGAGGGAGGAAAAGAGCTAATCGAGCTAATCGGGCCCTGAACAAACTCAAACGAGTGGGGGGAGTGAGAGCCCTCTACCGATATTTTTTGTCAATAGATATGAAAGTGTCTTGATGAAATTGTTCCAATTCCAATAAAACGAAGCCAAGAGGAACTGCGTATCAAGCGTTCTCAAATTTCAAAAAACGGTTATACCTTTCAAAGAAAAAGAGATAATGACTGGGAATTAGTCTGAGTTAGCTTTAATTGTACGCTTTGTATTGAAGTCAGGCAGCTTCGTACCTAATAGAATGTCGATACGGCCCAATCTAAGGGAATGCCAGATAAGGAACAGAATGCCCCTCCTCCCAATGAGTTATCTTGAATCTGTCCGCCAAAATGTTGCTTTTTCCACGGGGAAAAGCATTGATCATTCATTCCCTAATCAAGGATCAACGTAGGTTGGAATGGAGGCTTAGTGTGCATTCAAATCATACAAAAATGAGACGCTTCAAGTTCTGTGTGTCTCAGTGAACTTGGGAAATCTCAAGCAATCTCGTTGGATACTCGGAGGCTTCGTCATGATCATGGGCTCTCCTGAGTCACCTCACTCTCTCACTGAAGAGCGTCGTTCGCCCCTCCAAAGCTTGGAGGTGTTCTTCACCAAACTCAAATGTTGATATAAGCGAGGAGTACAATCAACAGAAGATATATTCAAGCCCTCGTTTCCAAATAATACCTTGGGGCTTGCACCCATCGCCAGAAATAGGAGGGACTGGCAATCAAGCAGTGCGGTTTCCAACATGGCGGACGACGCAAGTGGGAATCTGACACAAAGTCAGGCTTCAGAGGAATGTCCACCTTATGGGACTTACCCGACCTCGGAGCAATTTGCCACTGCCTTGAATGGCTGGGCCATTGGCTTGTACGTGTACTCGGCCGTGGTAGTGTTGGTTCTGGCCTTGGAATATGGGCTCCTAGTGGGCCATTTCCTGGCTCAGGTGCCCACTTACCGACAGGTTCCGACTCTGTGGGTGAATTCGGTCTATTTGGTGGTGGCCGTCTTCACCATGTTCAGTGTGGCCTTACCTCAAGCCAGTGACTTCGTGTGGCTCTTCTACAAGGTGTACTTGGGCATGGCGATGGGCTATTTCGTCCAGTTGACCATGTCTTGGTACGGCGGAGAAACGGCCATGATTCAACATATTGACGGGGAATGCGTGAATTTCCGGATTCCACCTTGTTGCTGCTGCATGATTTGCCCGAAAACGGCGGCCTTGACGAAGAGGCGAATCCGCTTCATGAAGGCCATGGTCTATCAGATGCCATATGTGCAAGCTGCCACATTGTTTGTGATGTCGGTCTTGCAATTGGCCGGATTTTTAGAACCCGGAAACATGAGTCCGAAGGAACCTTATCTTTACTTGACCATCATACTTGCTATCAGTTTCATGCTTGGCATTTGGGGCCTATTTGTGTTCATGGATATTACTCACTGACACAAGCTGTTGGTAGATTATCAATACCGGGCAAAATCCATGCTACTCAAGCTTATCGTGGTCTTTGTGAACATTCAGGGGATTCTGATTGACATCTTATGCAGCTATGGCGTGATCAATTGCATCCCGCCCTTCATCAGCTCTAACGCGGTCGGATCCATTTTCAAAAGTGTGTGTGGCCTGACTGAGTCAATTATCCTGGGCAGTCTGGCTTTCAATTTGTACGTCAAGGACAATTCTCATCTCTAATGAAGTACAAAAATGCGTTTGTGCTACGCTTTTTAAGACTGAGAACGTATTGGTGCAAATAAACTCGATCTGATGTTGGACGGTTCCTTTTATTTCGGGCCGTCATTGTGATGGCAGAAACACTGGCTTTGAAGGTTCCGTAGCAACGGAAACATGGAGCGATCGTCTGATTAACACTAGACACCCTATGTCATTATATTCTGTCAGAGAGAGAGAGAGGAGCGAGGAAGAGAAACTTTCCCCCATTTCATTCTTTCTGAAAGAGAAACGTCTGAGAGAGAGAGAGGGAAGAAGGGCGAGGATCAATGCTTCAGTGGGACAAGGGGTGGAACACGTGGAGCGACCCAGACAGGTTCAAACCACCCTCCCTTTCATGTGATGCAGCATCTCCTCAGGAGACGAAAGTTTTCTAACATGAGGGTTTGTTCTGAAATCTTGGCATTTGAAGATTTTTGAATGCGCTTCTTTTGAAGAGACCTCGCTAAG
>NC_081447.1:1348894-1359768 GCF_007210705.1 Tigriopus californicus
CTGAAATCTTGGCATTTGAAGATTTTTGAATGCGCTTCTTTTGAAGAGACCTCGCTAAGATCTGTTTACCACACCTTTTGGGGGAAAAAACCGTACCGTAAAGGCTTCTTAGCGGAATAATAGAGACACGGCTAGACTTTTGAAACAAAGAAGATTCTCTTTACATCAGTTCCTATTGGGGAGGATGGATTTCGATTTCGAGGTTCTCTACGGAACTGTTACCACAAGCTCTCGCTTTATAATCATCCGGCTTGTGCCATGTAACAAAGAGAATATTAGAGAAGGGAGGGTGGCTTTTTTCAAGGTGAGGCACATACAGTGGCTCTTTGTTCCACTTGGAAACTACCTCAGGACGTTCCAACCAACGACGGTATGTTACCGATGTACCAAAAAGACGGCACAATAAAGTCATAACCATGTCCCTCGAGGGAAAATGAATGGCATTTATTAGAGCAGTTAGTTTCTAGATGATCTCGACAGCACATGGCGTTGCTATGGGAGGGTCCATTTGGATCCCTGCGTCAAGTGCTCCAAGTGTGCCAAGTTTGCTGTGCGTCATCGGACCGACATTTGCGAATAGAGAGCTTCATGCTGCCTATTTCGGGGAACGCAAAACGAGCCCCACATGGAACCCATGTTGGGTTAAAAGGGGTGGAAACGATGAGACTACTCAACCACTTTCTTTCAAGCTCATTCATGGAACATTTTCGAGAAAGACACAATATTCATTGAAAATAGAAGCCTCGAGTAGAATGTGAAAGACACAATCATAATCATAAACTGAGATAACTTACGTACATGTTGATAACACTAGTGGTTATCAAAAGCAAAAACTTTATTTAGGCGTAAACATTATCAACATTTTTGGGTTCATGATTTAATGTAGCGTACAGGTATATGATCATAACGACGTTCATATCCAATCAATGACCTTCAACCAATAAATATGAATGACTTAACAATGATGGCTCGTTTTCCAATTGTCGAGACTTCCCAATTGGAACCCGTTCCCCTAGAACTGTAAGTACTCGTACATTCTATTATTGTCCTCCCTCTTTTTGTTCCCTTCTTCCGTCGCCAGCCTTGTTGATTGTGAATTGAACGAGAGTAAGAGTGAAAGCGGGAACGAATGATGCGAGCGAGAAATACGAGAAGAGCCGTGCACGCGTGGCAAATGTTCCATATTTGTTTATTGATGTGTCCCTCTGACATACATTTCGACCAAACTCTTCCAGGACGTCCATTACCCCGTTGGTCTGCTTTTGGTTTATTTTTTATGAGTGGGTTATGGCATCATATTTTGATATCAAATCCGTCAGGGGAACATTAGTTGCCTAAGAGCATGTTGTTGTTTATGGTGCATTGTCACAGAGAGAGGGTGAAATGTCATCTGAATTGATTGAAGGAATAAAGAACAAGTCGAATACTAAAAGTCAGGGTCTTCACGCCCTTCGTTTCAATTGAAAGGCCTTTGTTTGTGTGATTTTAGCTCAAAGGGCATCCTCTCAAATTATGTCATTCAACGTCCATGATGCTTTTTTACGATCAGCCAACTGATATTTTATGATTGTGTCATGTGAAAGCAATGCTAATATAAAAAAATCTCGTTCATAGCGGGGTTGTTAGCGGGACATTTCATGTCCCAGACGAACAAAAACTAGGGGAGCAAAATGAAACCAGCCATTGGGGGAGCAAGAGGTTGGCAGTAGCCTTCAAAGATCGGAGCTTCTTTTTCCCTCGTGTTCGTCCTCGTTCTCTCCCCTTGGACAACTTTACTGGACTCAAGGCTTGACGGCTATCTTATCATGATAACAGGAGAGTGTCGAGAGCGATAATGATCACACCCTTTCACACTCACCCACCACAGAGAAAAGTGCATTTCAAATGCAGGCCATTAAGTATCTATTGACAAGCACGCGACCTCAAGTAAATGGTCTCGGAGCTTACCTAACTTCGATCCAGGCTTTGGTCCCGTATCCCCCGGTTCTTTGCCATCGATGGCGTATTCGATTTCGTTGAACACTTCATTGGATGAATTAAAGAACTCGTTTTGAGGCGGAGGCGGGGGCGGCATCATCACACGGGAATGAGGTAAACGTCCCTGAGCCTCGAACAAGGCCCTCAATTGAGAGGTGGTTGTCAATTTGGACCGATGTCGGCCTTGGCCGGAACTCACAAATATGGACACCTGGTCCAAGCACGGCTCCATCACAAGATTCAATCCTATTGGTAGGAGATGCTTTTTCGCCATCTTGACTTGGACGTCCAAAGCAGACTGACTGATCCTTCATGTATTAGGTCACATGGAGGCAGAAATGCAGGATCTCGAGGGTTTTTTTTTTCCACCCCCCTTCGCAACAACGCGGGAACGTTTCCACGACTTGGAGCTCGACTAGCCCACTTTAGGATCTCGGGCGAGGCGGCGACACCGTCGTTGTGAATGTTCTACTTCTCTACTGACTGCTACGTATTACTAATACCACTCCAACAACAACAGCATCAACCCTCGAGGTCCCTTTGAGGGAGGCTGATTCCTGCCAATGTCTGATCCATCCGCGGTCGGTCCTCGTGCCCTCGTTCCTTCAAATTCAACCCCTTTTCACATCCCTCTGGCTCGATTTTTCAGACTGTCTGACGGAGAAACGAGATCACCGATTCACGAACACATCGTAGAATTTGACTCTATGGGCTCTCATTTTTGCTCCACGGTGGGAAAATTTATTCTTCCCTTGTGTCATTAGGCATAGCTGATGACGTTTAAACAGCGCTTCAACCCAAACTATAAAATAGCCGAGGACCAAGAGGGTCAGAATTGATTGGATCTGGATGGTTCTAAATATGAGTTGATGCCAAGAATGGACATCATAAACTGTCATGTACGCAGCACTCCCTGCCATAAATTATCACTGCCATACAAATCAGTTCTACTCTCGAGAGAATATCAGTGCTCAGGAACTGCTTTCGAGGAACCTGGCGCACCCTCGTCAACCGACCTCAAAACAACAGATCCTTGGAAGTGAGGAAGAGCAGAAGCGACCTCGCCGAATTCCCTTGATGTTCCACAAAAACCACCCTCCTTGTTCTCCTGCCCCTGTGCCCCTCTCGTCGCCATTCCACCCTCCTGTTCCCTTTTCCTAGCGAAGATCCCAAAACCCTGTCTAGACAGGGAACTTTCTCCTCGGTCCTCATTGGTCGCTCCACTCTCACCCGACCAATGGGATTCAGGGTCGTCGTACGCATTGTCTGGATTCTCTCCCCTTAACCTCATTCTGCTTGCCGTCCTCACATGCCGCATGCGCACAATGAGCTCGAGGGAAACGAGGATTAAGCGCCTCATGTTCACCCTCTGGTCTGCAGGTAGGGGGTTGATTAAGCCCCTTTGTTTCCACAGGTCCAATTGTTCATCAGTAGCGACAGAGGACGACCACAATTCCTAATAAGAAAGCCCTCAATTATGTACCGTTTGTTAAACATCATGTGTGGTCAACATTGTTGAGGAAAGAAGGAAGCCAGTGAATCGTTGGTGTGCTCAAATATGCAAACAAGCCGGATGGTGACGGTGAATCAGTGGTGCAAATTCGAGGCTCTCCTAAAGGGAGGAGGATGCCACGAGAGAATGAAGTATAGGGAAATGCAATCTTGAACCCGTCGTTGCTTAATGCACAAATGTCTCTGATGCTCTCGCTCAGTCCGGGAACAACCAAATGCCGTTATTCAAAAGAAACCAAATATCCGTTGCATGCAATATCTTATACTTGTAGGTCAGATCTTTTATAACTAATTTCGCTTATTGCGATGGTTGGAGCATATTTCTATAATGTTTCATTCTCCCAAAATATGTTCTCGTTAAGAATTGCACTGATTGGGATCCTTGAAGCATATTTTTGTGCGTCGATCGGATCCTAAAGCGATGTTGCAGGAGAACGTGAAATAACCGCAAGTGGAAGCCTGGCTGTAATTGGTTTCTTTCCATGTCGAATCGTCCTTTTCGTCTTCTCCTGATGGTCTCACCTGCAAAGACGAGATTATCTAGTAACTTATCCTGATATATTACCTAAGTTTGCACCTCCAAACGATACCTTAAAATGACCCCCGTAGGTTGAGCTATGGCTCCGATAGTTCCCACTTGAACTGGGAACATATTGGTAAGTTCCTTGACCGGTGATTTGGAAAGATCCAGAGTAGGGCTTATTATAGCATGGATTGTTCCCAAAACCCTGGCATCTTGACTCGTCAGTAGGCTGTCTTCTTGACGCGACGTTGGTGCCTTCACTTGAGGATACAGGTCTGCCTGTGGAACCAATTTGTGAGTCCGGTCTTGAGGAACTCGAACTGGATGAAATATCTCCCCGTTCTTGACCTTCTCTGCTGTACGGCCAAGGCGGATGGCCTGTGGAACCAATTTGTGAGTCCGGTCTTGAGGAACTCGAACTGGATGAAATATCTCCCCGTTCTTGACCTTCTCCGAATGGAGGGCGAGGTGTTTGGTAACCTTTTATGTTTGAGCCCGTTGAAAACGTTGGAGGCGGGGTTACAACAGGTCGAGAGCTTGAAATAATTTGGTTCGGATCTTTCTTAGGAGGCTTGCCTTGAATATCATCATAATAATACTCGGGTTCGTTCCCGTAAGAATCATAATAATCGTAATAGTTTGTCAGTTCATTGTCTGTTTGAGCTCCTCCATTCGGAATTTGACCTGGAATTGCCACTGGAACCTTATTTGCTTCTTGGCCTTGGTATGGATTCGAAAGACTTGGGTTGGGCCTTCTTGTATACGTCTCTTTAGGTGACTGCCTTGCATGATGGGTCTCGTCATTTGACCGATCAAAGTGACCGGGCGTTTGTGATGGATACCGATTTTGGGAAGGGAAATTGATGTTCAAAGTTTGGGTTTGGGCTTGTCCTGGACCTTGAACAGTGGCACTGGCACTTTCTGATTCACTGGAAATTACTCGAGCTCGGTATCCATTGGGAACTTTGTACCCTGGAAATCCTGGAACTTGCTGACCAGCCTCATACAACTTTCCATTGGCTGTGTTACTAGCATCGTTGGAATATCTAACTTCAGGATTTCCTTGCACTCTCATGTGATTGACATAAGCATTCTGAGACTGTTGGTAGTTTGGGCGTGGTGAAGGCTGTCCAACTGGATTTGGAGACTGACGTGTGGATGCCTCTTGGGGGTAGCTTGACATTGGATCTGATGGATAGCCACCTGTTCCAGGGGGTTGTGGCGCATATGTCGCGGCGGAAACGGGTTGCAATGGCGGTGTCTCTTGATTTGTGTTACGCCTTTGATAAATGGGTGTTAATTGGTCATTGGTCTGAGCAGTTCCAGAGTGTCCAGTCGTATAACCATTGTTCTGAGGTAGAGAGTGTTGACCGTTTGATCGGTGTCTCGTGCCAGGAGCATAATGGTAGTCACTCTGTGAGGATTGGATGTGCTCGTCCATTGGTTGGGGTCGATGTTCAGATACGCCCCTGTATCCAAATTGCTTTCTCCGATTTTGATTATGATGCATCCCAACTTGGTCTGTTGAACCAGTGTTTGGTGGTTGATCACCGTTGTTTCTGACCTCATTTCTAGTGGAGGAGCCATGCTGTCCTCTTCTAGTTCCAGAGCCTGCTTGAGCAGCCCCAGAATACATTTTTCCATTATCCAGATTACCGAACAATTGACTCTGAGCTTGTCCCATGTACCCTTGACTTTGGGCGGAAGCTTGACCTCCACCTAAAAATCCATTTTGAGCATTCGCTCCTGGTTGAAACCTGATTTGGGCCTGGCTATTGGTTGCCCCTTCTCCAGTGGCTTGAGCCCCAACTTGGCCACCTCTTTGATTGGCTTGTAAGTTGGTACTCGAGCCTCCGTGTCTATATAAGCTCTGACTGTTAATGGCGGAATTCCCCGATGGTCCCACTTGAACTTGGGTCTGCGAACCCGATCGAGCATTGATTGAAGTACCCGCTTGACTTGAGCTACCAGCTGGACCAGCTTGAATATTGCTGGCCGAGGATTGGCCCCAACCCCCACTGGATTGGGATTGACCAGAGAATGACCCAGTCCCAGAGTAGGATCCTTGAACCTGGCTTTGCGTTGCACCAGCACCATATCCACCCCCACTTGAGGCGGATGCCATGGACCCTTGTCCACCGTGTCGAACCTGACTGGATGCTTGGGATCTTTCTTCGCTCTGCTTGTCTTGATAAACATTAGTGCCCGGTTGAAACGATCCTGTCCTTCGCGACAAGCCATCATTTGCCACAAAAGGTTGATTGGCGAAACCATTCGATGGAACATATTTGGCAACATGTCCCGAGTTTGGGTCCCCACTGAACCCCCTGGAACCACTTGGATCCCTGTTACCTTGACGAATACCACCAACCGTCCCAGGGGCTCCATAACGATGTTTGTCAGTAAATGGAGTAGACCTTTCCTGATATGGAACGTGATGTGTGTTCCCCGGGGGTGAAGGTCCTGAATTAAGATTCTGGTGATGGCTTTGGCCCACAGTTGGAATTTGGTCTCCATAATTCCCGGCATGACTGGGGAAATAAAAGTAACCCTAAATGAGACTGGCTTAACAAATGTTAGCACTGTTTTCATTGTCAAATACTTGGGTGGTTGACCTGCTGCCATTCCGTGGGCGTCAATTGGATCGCCTCTTGATTGCGAGTTCAAAGTGGAACCGGACCCAAAGTTGTTGTTGTAAGGACTAATCCAAGGAAACATTTGACTTTGGGCTTGTCCCATGGAGTTTCCACCGGCTAAAACCGTCGATTCCACGCCATCACTTGACGCTCGAGCGGTAGCTTCATCATTTTCATCGCAGTTTCTGCCATTTGGACAATTCCTGTGTCTCATCAATTGGGATTGGGTTTGCCCGGAGAAACGCCTGGCGTGTCGCCGATAGTACCAAATGTTTGGATCTTCTACCGATCTTTTGGACCGGTTTAGAACTGATCCAAAGCAAGACTTTAAAGAGTCAGGTTTAACTCGAGTTTGAAGTTACACCTTACCTTTATTGACCACATCATACCGAGGTAGTCGGTCGCACAAGGCGTCGTCGAACTAGAAATAATACTCGAATCAAATTGGGAGCCCCATATTTTGTTCCATGCAATCTTCACCTTGGGAAATGACTCTTCAACATAAATGGTGTCTGATAATCTATCTTTGGGAAGGATTCCAGATTTTAGCCTTGACAAATGGTCCTGAAAGCTGAGAGTTTGGGCATCCAATGGAAGGATGATGCAATAGTTTTCCCAAAAATTAAGATAGCCAATTTTGCCCTAAAAAGCAACAAATGTGGATTGTATGTTCAAGCTAACTTTCTTACTTGTGCCTTAGACTGTATGAGATCTACCTCTAAGAAATCGTATTTGGTAATGACATGACCTTTAGCCGGTTTCAGAACGAATTTCTGAAGTTCCTCTGAGAAAATGACCTGCATATGATTACCATCGGCATTGGGAATATCGAACTGGAATGAAGTGAAAACATCGAAAGGGTTGCAGAGGTTGGGTGATAATCATTCACGAACTGAACAAAAATCACGGTAACCATTTGGCGATGAAACCAACTGTTAAAACCAACAAACCTGTTCCGATCGGACCACATGAATGAAGTACAATGCCCAAAAATGCAGGAGGCCAATTTGCCTCATGTTGCTTCACCGTTTCACTCCAATGAATCGTTGCCAATCGCATTTGGCAACGAAAAATGTTGCACTAAACTTGATTTTCACCCTTCCAAAGGGAAATCAAGGTCGGAGGATTTCTCTGGAAACCGGTTCAAAAGGTCACCTAATCTCGAACAGAATACTTTGATCTCATTGCATTTAGCTACCCGGCCCGCCGCCTAAGCAATTGACGACAACCATTTTTTATATAAAAAATAGCAGGGTGTTAGTCGTTCCTCAATGAGAGGAACGGATTACCCTTCCAATTACTTTGTCCAAAAAGAGAAATTCATTACATAACAATTACTTACAAAAAATGAAATGGGGGTTTCTCGTTACAATTACTTTTACTCAAATTTTACATGAGTAATATTTCAGGTTTTTTACTTCATCAAGACCATACTTCGCTAAATCTATAGCTATAACTGTGTTTCGAACAATCTTGAAATTTTTGATTACCTTATATACCTTAATCAGTAATAATATTTTTTATTTGCCTAACAGTGCATTATTCCCATTCTTGTCACTGTTCACTTGGCTGCGCTAATGGAAAGGCATAATAGGAAAATCATTTCTTTTCCAAATTTGAACTACATAAAGGTCAACAGTATCAATCTTAGGGGGGAATAACATACCTCATGCTTTTTTTGAAATTTGAAATCTGGGAAGCGAAAAGCATATTCAAAAGGGGAAAAAAGATATATTCAGGTTGGGGATTTCGAATGCAGACAAGGTTAAGGAATCGCCACCAACCAGAATCAACAGTGTACTACCACATGGTTATTATCTAAGCATTGCTCTCTCTCCACCTTCCAACTTCCACCCTTGCCAACATGAGCAGACTTGGCCGTAGTCAAACCTGTTCATTGGTTGGAGAGCATTGGCCAAAATCAGGCCACTCTTCTGATGATTGGGCTGATAGAGGAAAGGTTCTCATCAGACTGGGTATCTATCATTTGAACCTCCCGCCATTTCCGTGACCAATGCTCTCTCTCCCTTCAAAATTCGCTTTCTCCTGTGAGCTTCTCTAGCTGATTTCCTGCCTTGTTTATCAGTTCCTGTTGCCGTCGGAGATGATCGGGGTAAAGTTATCGTTCTTCTTGTTCTCGAAAATCTTGTTTTATTCGACCCACATGCCGAGATCTACAGTATGTACACTCCAAGCAACTTTACAAGGAAGGAGCATGAATTTGTCTGGAGATTTGGTCACTGGATGGGATGTCCATCATCGTTTTGATTTTGTCAAGTTCACATGTTGAGCTGCATGTAGCACTCTATGTGTGTACGTCGTCTTCCCTTACGTAGAGGGCAGACCGAAAGAAAGAATTGCTCTGCGTTTCACTTTTATTTGACACAATTTTCGATCATGTTTGTTTGTGAAGTATTGAGGATTTGGCCTCATTATTGGAGTTCTCGCCCCTCCCATTCCACTAGGTCTTGAATGTGTTATTCAGTTCAATTTGAGGCCTAGGCTGTGTGAGTCTGTCGTTTGACGTTTTGAACCTCTTATCGTCTTGGAGAGCCATCCTTTGTTTGACAAGATGTTACGTACGTATCTACTTCGACAACGTTCTTCGATTACTACAAACTGGCGCTATTGTACATAGCGACTACTCAATAGCTCCTACCTAATAAGCTCATAGCTGGACCCTCGGCCAATGAACGAACCTACCTGCTGAAACTAGGCAGTGTTATCATTCAATCAGCCGAATTTTGACGGAGTTCATCCAGAGGAATTCGAGGGAACATTGCATTCCGGCAGCATTTCATAACCCCAAGTGTGTTTCTTTACTCCTGCAGATTTTGTGTTAGAATGCGTAAAGTCGCATTCTCGAGTGTCCAGTATGAAATTTCGAGTCTCTGAATGGATGGAGGCTTACTTCAAGCGGTAAGACCATTACCATTAACGTGAGCCAGGGATCTGATTCGTTTGTTTATGTTTATTTTCATTGACAAGTAGGCATGGCCAATGGGTATCCGCGCATCCATATCTGGTCATTGCCCTGACCTTTTTGGCCACTGTGTTGGGAGGGGTGGGGTTAATGAATTTCCATTGGGAGGCCAATGCCATCAAGCTCTGGATCCCGTCAAATTCCGATTTTACAAAGGACTTTAATTATCTGTGGACCAACCACCCGCCGGAGATGCGCTTCCACTCGGTGCTGTTCACTACCAATACAGGAGAGAACATGCTACAACCCAAGTATTTCAGACAGGCAAGAACAACCGACGACTCTGGCGTATTTGGGATGATTTTTCTCATGACAATGCTGTTTCAGATGTACGAGGTACGGAAAGCTATCGATGCCATTCAACTCCCTGATAACACGACTTGGCAAGATTATTGCGAAAGGTAGGACAAGATAAATAAATGAATAAATAAATAGATGAATAGGATAGTATTAGCTGTTTGAAATACTTAGGGTGGGGATAACGGAAGCCACAACCAGTCTTTTAGAGATAAAGTAGAATTCAAATAAAAGGATTAAACTTTCTTCTTTTCCCTCTTAGCTTATTGTGCGGAGTGATTTGAGACGAATATATGCCCAATATCATCAAACTCTATAGGTCAAGATCAGTTCGTCGTTACAAGGAGGCAAAACAGAAAAGGCAAAATTTGTGCCATTATTGTCACTTTTAAAAAGCATTTTGCCCAAACTCAAAACGCACGCCTTAGAAAATATCGGAATATTATTCGAGGCTTTCAGATTATCTTCGCTGAGCCAAATTCAGCGTCTCTTAAAGGGAGAAATAAGCACTCCTGGCTGAAAAAGAACAAAGACAACATGTAAAGAGCGGGAAAAGCCTCAATTGTAGTTCCATGCTCCACAATGTATTTGATGTATACTAGAACAGTGTTGTGATATTGGGCCAAGATATTAGTAGAGTGGCACAACTATAACCAAAAATGATATCTTTCGTAATTTTGTTTAACAATCTACTTGAGAGTTGAAAATTCAAGTGGATCACGGTACGATTTGGTTTTGACGTTTGTCTAATTTCTCCCTGCACAAAAAGTCCAAAATCAGTGCCTCACTACATGTTTTCCTTGATTCTCCTTTACTTCACATGGCTAATACGGGCATCACCAGAACTACACACCCTAAAAAAACTTGGCCCAATTTCACACAAAAGAAGATGTTTAACTGCTCCCCTATTCCTTGAACGTGTTTGGTGATGAATATAAAAAAAAAA
>NC_081447.1:1359819-1371119 GCF_007210705.1 Tigriopus californicus
AGAATGATTGCACCCTCACTTAAGAACTTGGCGTTGGCTTCCGCGTAAGAATTGTGTCGGCTTTGACCCTTGTAGATCGTTGACATGATAGGTTCAAACCTTGGTATGGACTCATCATGGACACGTGTTATCGAGTAGCGTCGTTTTGAAAGAGCAGAATAATGTACCGCTGAAAACAGGAAAATCCCTATCAGTAGTTTACAAAGCCTAGGGATTTTTTTCGAAAGTGATTCTCTAAGGATATGCACACATATCTCGAGGGAAAAACTTTGGGGATTTTTTTTCAAGGATTTGTAGCTTGAAAACACTTTACCAGAAGATGTATCTTTAAAATATGATGAAAATAGTATAGCAAAGCCGAACAAAGATGAAATCACAAGCATCTCATGATACAGCACTTTCAGGTGCGTAAGGAAATCTGTATCGGCAGGGTTGGTTTACAAGGACTTGCTGTTTTAATTAATCCTAATTTTAATTTTAATTAAACCACATGGAAAAGTGTTGGCTTGTACTTTCCCTCCTTGTTGCCATGTCTATTTTTCCCCTTTACCTTGATATTTTGGGTACATTAGGGGGAATATTGGCCATAATCAAAGACAAAAGTAATTTTAAAAAAATCATCGGGAAAGGATAATGATTGCACGAAAGCTGTTACATTACCATGGGCCAATGGACTTGTTGCAGAATCAAAAGCTGACAAACGCTAGGAAGAGCGAAAAGTTTGAATATGTGCTCATGGGTGACAACGTCTGTATCCTAGAATATTTGCAAAACGTTATTTTTAAGGGGTGTATTACAAATCAAATTTCTAAATCATCGTGTGACCAACCCTGCTCTGAGAGAAAGTAGTCTAGTTATTGATTGATAACGATAGGAAAGCAAAATACGAGAGGATGCATCTGCGATTCCAAGAAAAGCACCTGGATGACACACCTTACGTTCTTACATCAAAAATATTTTATTTATTTCACTTGAACAGAAACCGAATCTTTATTGATGTAAATGCATGTAAATACTTGAAAGGTTTAAAGAACAAATGCAACAAATGTATTTTCACCGATGAGTTGCGTTTACAACAAGATATGTATAATAAAGGATGAGAAAACTGGATTTAATGATTTGCACTAGTTCGTTCATTCGTTTCGTCTGATACGCCCCGAATAAAAGACAGACGAAAAAAAGCACAACTAGGTAGAAGTCTGGACGTTTTATCAGACACAAAATAATAATTCATAATCATCCTGGTATTGTATTAGCAAACTTTTCATCAAAATTATTCTTCAGGAAATGGTTAATTTTCGTTTCTTGATTTCCACTCGTCTCGACCTTTCAAGAATTGCCTCTGATGTTTTCAGGTTGATCCAGCCACCCTAGACTTTGAGACTCAATTGATCCATATTTTGAACAATCAAGATCGTTTCACCGATGGTTTTGTGTCGTACTCCCATGTAGCCAGAAGCTTCAGCGACATTGCCTCCGCCAACATCTTTACCGATGTCAACATGGTTGTCTTGGGGTTTGCCATCGTTTTCATCTATGTCCTGATCATGCTCGGAAACTTTGATTGCGTCGAGAATCGGGTGAGACGTCCTTCGTTTCTTAAAACTGAATAAGGTTTCTAAAGGCGGCACATCCAGAACCAATTTGGCATAGAGGACCTCTTTTGTACCTTGTCTCTTTTCATCCATGTGTGATGATACCATCTAATTGTGGGGATGTGCTTCAAAGATCATCTCCCTTGTAGGTTTTCGTATCCTTGGCCGGATTAGTGGCTGTTTTCATGGCACTCATCGCATCGTACGGCATTTGCTGCTCTTTAGGGTTTCCATTCAGCCCGCTTCATAACTTCATCCCATTTCTTATCCTCGGGTTAGGTAAGTAACATAAAATCAAATTTGACGAGCTCTGATTTTTCGAGGCAAGAATCAGGTCATAAAAAAGAGCTTTGAAAAGTTTTCAAGAGCCGTAGGACAATGTGGGTGGTAAACCTATTCATAGAGTATTTGTTAATCTGATCATCTACTTGATCATTGTTCTCTATGACCTATCGTGCAGAAATTGGTAAGCACCAACGCAGAGTTAGTTTAAGATCAGTTATACTAGGTAGCGACGGACCCAAAAAAGGCTCATTAGAGCCCAAACCTCAATGTTATTAAAATTTGGTGAAGGCTCTTATTGCTTGTTACACCTTTTGATAATTAAAAAAGAGCCATGTAACAGATCAATGGAGCAGTTAATAATTCAAACTTTGACCTTGGGTAAATAAGCAAAAGCAAACATCAAAATAAACATTTTTTCCAACGCTTGGTTGCATCGTTGTCAGTGTGGAAAAAATCGAAATAAGAATAAATTTTGACGAAATGAGTTAGCCTTTTGCCCATGACAATTAACAACAGTGAAATAGTGTAATATAGACCACTTGGGGTTCATTATAGGTATGCCTTTTTCGTATTTTACTGCAATGGAGGGCTGTGTTTTATGTGTAAAATGTAACAAAACTTACTTCTTCCAGATCTTTCACTGTGAGCAGGTTCAAGTTTAAGCTTAAGATCATATTGAATTTGTTTTTAGAACTTTTCTTTGGTTGTCGATTTAGCTCTTGAGATAAGATCGAAGAAGAAAAAAGTGTTTCAGAGTTCATTGATGTTCGAAAATGGAACTCGTGTCATTTTTGAGCGATTAATGGTGGGGCTAAATAAATAAATCCCGCAACCTAGCTTCATCTCGGTCATGCAAGTTAGAGCGACATGTCAGAATTATTGCACATTTAACTGTGTTAAACATCCTGGAAACCTAAACCTTGTTGTAGTGCTTGCAGTAAAGATGCCTTAAAGCCACTCATCATACGACACTTTTCTCCGTTTCCCCATAGTTCATCTACAGTAAATGATAGTTTCAAGGGGTGTTTCATTGGTCTTAAACTAACAACAAAAGAGACCTTTAAGATTGGCAGGATTCTATCAGTTAGATCCAAACCAGACGATTCCACCATCACGAAGGCGATCTTCTCCCAATATCTTGAATTACTGTGTTTTCAGGCATTGATGATATGTTCGTCATCATGCAAGCTTGGAACAAATTCGCGGAACATCGGANTTACTTCTTCCAGATCTTTCACTGTGAGCAGGTTCAAGTTTAAGCTTAAGATCATATTGAATTTGTTTTTAGAACTTTTCTTTGGTTGTCGATTTTGCTCTTGAGCTCGCACTTTGATAAGATCGAGGAAGAAAAAAGTGTTTCAGAGTTCATTGATGTTCGAAAATGGAACACGTGTCATTTTTGAGCGATTAATGGTGGGGCTAAATAAATAAATCCCGCAACCTAGCTTCATCTCGGTCATGCAAGTTAGAGCGACAGGTCAGAATTATTGCACCTTTAACTGTGTTAAACATCCTGGAAACCTAAGATTATCTCGAATTTGTTGTAGTGCTTGCAGTAAAGATGCTTTAAAGCCACTCATCATACGACACTTTTCTCCGTTTCCCCATAGTTCATCTACAGTAAATGATAGTTTCAAGGGGTGTTTCCATTGGTCTTAAACTAACAACAAAAGAGACCTTTAAGATTGGCAGGATTCAATCAGTTAGATCTAAACCAGACGATTCCACCATCACGAAAGCGATCTTCTCCCAATATCTTGAATTACTGTGTTTTCAGGCATTGATGATATGTTCGTCATCATGCAAGCTTGGAACAAATTCGCGGAACATCGGAAGGATCTAAGCAAGGTGGAAAAGTTCGGAGAAACGCTACAAAAAGCCGGCGTGTCCATTACAGTTACCTCGTTGACAGATTTTTTGGCCTTTGCCATAGGCGCATCCACTGTAAGAACACGCACACACACACACACTAACACATCAACTAACTGAAAACCATTTGCCTTTTACGTGGCACTTATTTGCACATTCAACTGAGCAAACCTGATAAACCCCTGTACCACTTTATATGGCGTTTCAAGCACGTATATGAAGCTCAACGATGCACAGCACCATGTGCTTACTCTGGACAAAAGCATACCTATCTCAAACCCTTCTTTTCTCTCCCAGCTCCTCCCAGCCCTGAAGTCGTTTTGTATGTATTGTGGGATTGGGATTCTCATCACCTATGTGTTGCAAGCCACGTGGTTTGTGGCCTGGATGTCCATTGATCAAGACCGGATTGATTCGGGCCGAACGCTTTTGTGCACCTCGCAGAACTCGGTCAGCGCCAAACACGTGTCTCGGTGCCTAAAGAAAGTGGACAAGAATCTCCTACAAGGTGGCTTTGACAGTTATGGCAAAGTGCTGAGTAGAAACTTGCTCGTCAAAGTGGGCATCTTAAGTCTCACGGCGGTGATCCTGGCCTTTTCCATTTGGAACACGTGGCTATTGGAGCAGAAATTTGATCCAGTCTGGTTCTTACCCAAAGACTCGTATCTGTTCCAATGGTTCGAGCTTAAATCCCAGTAAGCATTTTCATTATCATATCAAAATAGATTACATTAGGCCTGTGCCACTCCGACTTGGAACCAAACGAGATCCTTTCAAGCTCTCCAAAAAGGTGGTTGGGGTGCCAAGTGAGGAATCTCATTTCATGACCGTAGAACCAATCTCATCTTGACCCAGGATTAAAAGTCCAAGTGTTTTCCATGATTGCCCTTGGATCATCATGAAGAGATTGAGTCTTATACGTAACTCGAAAATACGTCCCCTCCTTGATGCTTCAAGATCCTGATATGCGAGCGCTTTGCCATTTCTTGGAAACGAAAATGGTCCTTAGAGATCAAAAGTGGAACATGATGTAATAATTTGTACACAACAGAGCAAAGCAAATTACTGTCTCAAACCTGCACACCACAAACACCTCTGACATACTAAACTCGTCAAGTATTGATTGAGGAGAAAGCATAATCTAGAAACATAAGTGAAATAAGTGAAAGGCAGTCGAAATAAGCAATGTGCCAAGAGAAATCACTCAGTCATGTCTATTCTCTAGTACTCCAAAAACACATTATAGAGCATGCACACTTATTCCAGTTTGATTTGTTGCTCTCATTTCTCCAGCAAGTCTGGATATTGAGAGTTGAGAGTTGGGTGGTGGAAGTGGTGGCATGTAATCTTTTGATAAATGAGCACGAAATAATCGATCTTCTTGCTTTCCAGGTATTATCCCAGTCAAGGGGAGACTGTCCACGTATTCATGACAGATCTCGATTTGCCTGAAGAGTTCCCCAAAATCAAGTCTGTGGCTGAAGCCATCTCTAGTCAGCAAGACATCATATCCCATGTGGATTCTTGGGCTTTGCAATTCACTAATTATGTATCACAGTTTGAAGGTAATCAGAACACTTCTTAGATAGACAAGTCGGTCTGTTGGTTGTGCCAATCCTAGAAATAGTTTTGGTTTGCTTCGTCAATGGACGAAGTCGTTTGCGTATGGGAAGCAAACCCCACGTTTCCGCTTAGATGGTGATGCAATCAATTTCTTGAGTGTTCCTTTTGGCACATTCCCCGCTGGTCTCATATTTAGTTGCCGAACCCCATGGGAAGATTTTCAGCTTTCGGGTGGTCGTGAAAGCTTTTTGATTGGGGAAGAGTGACCTTCACATGTAAGCAAGCCTCTTTCAAAGGGATAAGGCTGTAAAAGAACGCAAAATGAATCACTATGGGTGGTGGTATTGGAGAGAACCCGGATTTACATTTTTGCATTTCCAAAGAAATCATTAGCAAAAGCCAGTGGGGAATTACGGATCACCTCCAAATAACAGATTTTGGCACCAATGTTATTCAATGCAAATAATGAACGCAGCCCAGAATTTTATGCGCATTACATAAATATACATTTTCCAACGTTTTGGGTGACAACATAGCTTTGGGTTAGTTCATGTGAGTTCAAAAGTGCAAATCCCGCTCTTAGCAACACTTATGACTTTTTTTTTTTAGTCTTTTATTATCTCAGACGAACAATGAATCACAAATTATGCAAATATTTTGCTTTGAAGTTTTTTTTGGTGTTTTTGAAGTATTGTCTGTTTCAGTTTTCTAACATGATATTTGACGATATATGGCCAAACTATTTGCATGTTCATGCTTTTTAATGAAGTCACAACAAGTGCAAAAATGAATAACGACAATTCAATACATTCTCGTTTGAAAGAACTGAAGAAAGAGCCTCTGTGTGGAAGAAAGAAAATCTATTCGCTGGTTAGTTAACGCTTTAACTCAGTAATCCAATGTTGTTCGTGCTGCACTAAAAAAGCTGGATATGAATCAAGCTCAACGGGCAGGTTTATAATAACATTTAAGTTGGCATTGCAATCCAAAGGTTTTTTTTGTTAGCGTCCTCTTCACTCTCATCGATGAATCATACCACGACAAGAAGCTATTTTAACAAATCATACCAAATTTTGCGATTCTAAGACTTTAAATACAGTTTTGGCATTGTTAAGATGTCATGCATGATTTATTTTAAAAGGTTTCGTTAGGTAAGGGGCAAAATGGTCACATAATGAAGAATCTTAAGGACAAAAAACCACTTTTTGAATGAACTTTTAGAGTACACTTTGTAGTTTCTAAAAGCAAAATATGAATTACAATTCATTTAGAAGCCGCCCTCCAGGCCAAAGCATGGCAAAATAAAATTCACAAAATCATACGTGAAGCAGATTCTTTATGTCTAATTTCAAAACAGTATTTGTATCTGCAAATACTATTGCATTTATTACAGTACTTGATTTGTACACACTTCATATTCAAAGTGAGCATAAAGTGTTGGTTTATATCAAGTTAAACTAAATTGAAGTTTCTCACAGAACAAAAACCATTCTTTTGGCTTTGTGGTAAGGACGTAGTTAAACCACTTAACTAAACATATGATTGATACATTGTCACTTAAACATTGTTGAAGGAGCATTTCAATGTAGTACCGTATAATACTTTTGGTAACTATTTGATATTGTTCTAAAATCTATTTCACAGTTTTTTACCCGTGCATAAACTTTAAATCGTTCCAAAATACTGTGAAAAATGTTTTATTAATAATGTCCCTACTGGCTTCAGACGTCTTTGGATCGCAATTTTTTTGTCACCACTCTAAATCACTCTAAAAAATAGTTGGAAGCAGGAAACCCAATGAAAAGGATGGCTACTCAATATGCCCGACGTTATTTAATTGGCCTTGTTCGTCTGCTGATTAAATCTTGGAATTTCTTCCCAGGCATTCGCCGTTAATATATCTTTGTTATACATTTTTTGCTTAGACGCGAATCTCATTACCTCCGACACTGGGTTGTTTCAAAGGCGGCTTACCCAGTTCTTGTTTAGCCCGAGTGGTTCCAAATATCGGTTATTGTTCCATTACTCAGAGCCAGTTCAATGCGGCAAACCCAGCCCCAACATCTCAGTAAGTGGATAAACTAATTTGCAGTTAAAACTACTATGGGAAAAAGCTGACAGAAATTGGTTTACGAAGAATCATTTGTGAATGATTCAAGTCAGCCATAACTCAATAATTATTTTTCTTAATTTCCCTTTGTGCATGGCTTGGGCTTTTATTAGGGCTTTTATGAGGGCTTAAAGACAGAACACAATAGCATAACTGCCTGAGTGTTTGAGAGACATAAATATCGTAGTAAACTTTCATTATTGCTCGATGCCATTGCAAGCGCTAAATGCTCTTCATGATTTTGATATGCATTTGGTCATTCAAAAGCGAATATAATGCTTGTAAATCATGAATTGTTTGTTTCTGCAGTGTTGAGCCACGAACGACTGTTCATCATTTCATTCCAAGCTTTTCCTTACCTGTTCCACATTTACGTAAAGAACGGGCTTGTGTGGTTCTTCAAAATCGCCAATGTTTGTCAAATGTAATAGAAAAAAAGATTGAGTTGTCGAGCCTCGAAATTGTTGAAGGTTGAAGAGGAAGTGCTCAGTGCGGAAAAAATTACTTTGAAGTTCAGTTCATCAAGGTGTTCAAACAAATGTCTAAAACTTGATTCTAGGATCTGTGTAAAGAAGTAATAAGGTGAATTTCGTAACGGAAAAAGCACATAATTCAATTTTCTCTTCGATGCTCCAATATGCTCCCAAAATTTGCCCCCAAAATTTGCCCTGTGGCCGGCCTATTGCCTTGAAACTGAATCAATTTCACTTCTGAAATGAATGTCTCGGAATAGTTATTGGCAAAGCTACCAAACCTCCATCATTCCCCACAAGCATGAGGTCCTTGCATAGAACATGAAAATGCCAGAATCGCTGTCCATTTCGACTTATCCAGAATTGAGATGTAAGTGCAATTGAATATGCAAGCACGTAATCTCAATTACATTTCGAAATGGCTGTATGGAATTACATTTAAGGTCTGACTTGTAACGATTGTAAGCTTTTACCTTTGAACACATATAACAGGTAAATGAAATATATTCTTGTAAATAATTTCATCACATTTGTGATCTAGATACAGTGCATGCACAATTAGCTCGTCCTAAATTTACCCTTTTCTTTATTTCGTCAGTGTTCATCAAGGATTCTACAACTAGTTACCATATCGGTGATCATAAATCTTGACCAAAATCTTGGTTGTTCGAATTCCAACTGAAAGCAGTGTGATTGTACTCATTGCCAGTTACATTTCAAACGTAACCAGCATGGATCCATTGATCCACTTCTTTACTAACTGCCATCCTCCTACCTGCTCTCAATTACAGATGTCCATTTTTGAGTTTACTCATCGCCTTCTGGAGGGACCCAGTGAGCAGATCCCGGCCATGAATAGGATCAAAGCCATCATTCGCGAAGCCAATTTCTCCGGACACGTTTTCCCATTCTCCAAAGGCTACGCCACTTGGGAAACAGATGAGGTTCGTTCAAACCAAAAAGGCCAGCTTCATGCACACTACGGACAATAACACAGATAGGGAGAGAGGGAGAGAGATAGAGACAGGATCTAAGCTATGAGAAAGAGTGTATGTGTGTCTGAGAGTGTGTGAAAAGGACACCTCCCGACATCGGGAAACCAATTTCAGATTGGCCTTAAGAAACTTTGATAAAGTTGAAAAGGACCTAGCGTAGAAAGACAGTGCTACCAACCTACAGTACCGTCGAGCGAACCAATGGACTTACACTATAGATAGCATGTGGTGCCGTGTATGCAGAAAGTGGAAAGCCGGGATGAATGCAACAGGAAAGGAAATCCCTTTGACAGTTTGCTTTTAAGTTTCGTTGGCAACGAGCACATTTTCCACTTTCGAGGTTGAGACGTGGTGCTGGAATTCAACAGCTTTCATGGCGACCTGATAGCCGTGGATAAATAAGCCATCTTGAAATGACTCGACAAAAATAGCAAGCCTGATCTTGCAAGCTCAATCGCAAAAAGATGGTTTTTCTAATGTCTGATCGGAAACGTTCATTTTTGAGATTTAAAAGATCACAGGAAATGTGCTTTTGTGTTGATTGTTGCACTGACGAGCATGAAATGTTGGTACATGCTCATCTAGCTTCAATGAGGGATGTTCTTCTTGATTATGCCATGAGGATCTACAAAACAATCGATATGTAAGTCTAAATTAACGTGGTTAACAATTAAGGGTTAGAAATGGGAAAGTGAAAAATGACTGCAATTTTGGTAATTGTAATTGTTCTTACTTAAATCTTCGTGGAGACAGGATTAATTAATTCACTTTCACTTGTTTGAATCATTCCCGTTTTGATGACTCATTCTTCTTTATGTGTACGAATCATGAATGAACAACGTTCAATTCACCGAACCTCTATAAGTGACGTGTATTTCCACTCACTAAGCATCAATGAGTGACCTTAGCTGGATTCTTCGATGATCAGCTTACCCCTCTCGTCTCACCACTGAGAAGACTGCTACAGTGGTTCAAAAGCCTTTTTAAATTCCAACAAAAATATCCAAACAAATCTTGTTGACTATTAGCCAAATGAGCGCCAAATTTGAGCCAGAAGTCAATAAATCAATCACGTCAAAATTAGTTCATATGGTTTTTACAAGGAAGAAGACTGTTAAGATGGATATGCGCATTTCTCTCAATACTTGATAAGGTTTTTTGACCACCGTGGTGAAACGGGTGAGACGAGACGAGAGGAGACGACCGTATCCAAGAATACAGCTAAGCTTATCGATCTGATATGAACGATCCGTTGTCTTGACGCTACTGATCGAACTCTCTTTTTATCTCTCGATGTTTCTTTAACATTGAAGTGGTATTATAAGTCGTGCAAGATTTGGATCTATTTTGGTTGTAAAAATACTGAATAGTGTAAAGCTTCCAAATAGACGAAAGGCGTGTGCATGCATAGTTTCCTCGCAATATTCCGTTCCTGTGAATTCCATTTCCATGATTGTCATCATCATGATCATCTCCTGTGGACACGTTATTGCATTAAGCTTCCTTCGTGACTTTGATCAAAAGCCTTAGTTTGGAGTATATGCTCTATGGACGCTGACGGTCCAGGGTCCACGACACAAAACAGGGTGGCTTAGTTCACGGACTTCTAGAAATATGGACTGCGAACGAGCTTCCCGGCAAATCGTCCTGCTCTTGGTCGTAGCAACTCTGAGCCACTTTTCGAATTAAAGCAATAAAATAAGAAACGTAGAACTCGTCGATTAAAGGTAGGTCATTTCTGTATCATTTACTTGTAAAGGGGATCATTTCAAAGTTATGTTGTCAAAAGCTTATGTAGCTGACCAAGAGCAGGCCGAAAATTCGAATCTTATGTATTGTTCTCTAGAAGTCCGTGCTTAGTTCTACACATTTGGAGCCTGCTGACCAGATTCTTGCCATGTTCAAGCTGTCTTTGAGACCGCTCGGCCACACTAGCTCCATAGACAAAATACTGACTCTTAAGTAAAGCGTTTTGTGACTAAAGCGTTATATTGAATGATGTCATCTTTTATTACCCTCAGATTGAAGGTAAATGTGTCACTTTATCAGTAAAATAATAACAATGTCTTTATTACGACTCTTGGTTGTGTCATGGCGTAAAAATATAAAGGAAATATAATGTGTAAACATTAAACACGCTGGTAATAGTTTGTTTCAAAACCTATCAAAAGCATTTAAAGTTTTGTGAAACTAATTAGTAGGCCTCGAAAAAAAGTTGTGTGTTAGGAAAAATGTTGAGTGAATGTGAAAAAGAGTCGTGAAATGCCCAAGAAAGGTGTTAAATTGAAAAACAAAGCGTTTTAAATGTGTCAAAGAAAAGTTGTGACAATATCAAAAGGGTCGTTTAGCCCATTTCAGACTCCTTTGNTTACGAGCTTCTACGGATCAAATTTAAATGTTTCATCTGCTT
>NC_081447.1:1371149-1371928 GCF_007210705.1 Tigriopus californicus
AGTTGTGACAATATCAAAAGGGTCGTTTAGCCCATTTCAGACTCCTTTGTTGCATTTTTTATTAATAGCAGCTAGGGTATTAGCTGCATTTACTAGGTCATCAATTGAGTCTCCTAATTTTATTTACAAGAAATTGAGATTTCATGATTTCAATGTTTGACATTAAGAAATGTTTATAATTGATACGGATGTTCTGATATACAATTGGTTCTCCTCTGGGGTCTAGTGTTATTGTTGAGGGTGCTTTAGTATGTTCACTAACTGATTTAGGTTTTTGATTGGATCAAACCCATGATGGCAAGCAAAGCTCAACGGCAGCTCCCTTTTTTGCTGACTTTCCCGTACAGAAAACAGGGAGTTGAATTTGATATTCAAAATTGCTGGTAGACCAAAGATCGTATAAAGTTTCAGTTTTAACGGTTCGACAAATCATACTCTCTTACTTTGATAGTACCGTGGATTAGAGTGGTTGTAGCAATTAGTTCAGCCCATAAAAGCCCAAACCAAATCAAAAGACAAAATAAAATCTCCGTAAACAAGGAAAAACAAACAAACTCAGAAGGAAACAGATAAGAACTCAAATGACAAAACGACAAAAAATGTTCTAAAATATGAAGAAAAATAAGAACCAAGTCGAAAAAAGGCTTAAAGAAGTGGCAAAATTGGAAATTTAGGACAAAAAATTTTTTCAACGAAAAAGATTGAAGTTAAAAAAGTTTATTTTCAAGTATAACTATTTCTCGAGGTCTACTTATTTGGCATTTGAAGTAAAACAAATT
>NC_081447.1:1371964-1436430 GCF_007210705.1 Tigriopus californicus
AAATTCATATAAAACCCCGATTTGTGTTTATTTGTAGAGCGAGAGCTTAGACAAAAAACACAGCCAAGTGAACCAACTCGCATCGGGATCCAAACAAATTTTCAATAATCGAATGAAATTGTGTTCCAAAAATCAAGAAACGCCGTTTTTTGGTGCAGTTCTGACCCTGCACCTTGGCTCAACATTAGAATATTCTTTTCTTCAACAAGCCGGCAAATTGAAACAATTGACAAGGGAATTATATGCACGGTGCAGATTGGTGGCTTGTTTTCCCTTCACTTCTCAGGGGGAATAGAAAACCAGTCACCCGGTGACCACTTCAAAGTACAGACTGAGTCTACATAAAACGCCAATCCTTGATCGTCACAGGCCTATCTTTTTCCCCTCTCGCCATGTCCTGATGAAATTTTAATTCTTCCCTTTCAAGGTGGACACATGTTCGCCCAACTTTGGGGGATCAAACAAGTTTTCCTCAAATTGAAATGCGTATGAGTCATTCGTTCCCCAGTTAGTTTCCAACCTTCAAATTCAGTCTTGACACTTTGGATCGGACACGACTGAAGGGATCTTAAAAAGTTTCTAGATAAAAAGCACCACGATGGGTTTTCAATCGTTCCTCAGACAGGAGTGATATGCCTCTCAGCAATGATTCTTGTATGTGTGGCAGGCCAAACATTTCATGAAACCTCGCCAAGTGGATCAGAGTTTTACGAGCTTCTACGGATCAAATTTAAATGTTTCATTTCTTTCTTTTCATGGAAATTTACTTCACTTTCTAGAAGGGAGATGTAATTTTGTACAATTATCCCGTTCCTGTTTTGCATGGGAACGTTGTAAATGTTTTGCTCCCTGTCGTCCACGTTCCACATGTTGTTTGCGTTTCGTAAGCAACAACTGTGAGAAGTTTGTCAAGAGCTTCGTACGTAGTTATTTTTTGTGGTAATACATCTCATTGTCGTCGGTTCCGACCCGAACACCAAGTAAATGTCCACAATATGATCCAAATATCCTTCTTATAGAGATACGTCTTCAACTCTACGACTTTCGTTTTTGTCGGCAGCTTTGACTTGTGCATCTTTTGCTGCAGTATGATAAGAGGAAACTCAGTTTTCCCTTTTTTATTTTTGCTTTACTTTAGCAATCATAAACCTTATACAAATGCAGTCTCAAGAAGCAGGTATGAAAAATCTCGCATTCCTCGCCTTTACAACGTTCCTCTCAAAAAATATCACCATATATGTTGACACTGAAAGCTAAAGTAACGCTTTATCTTTGGAGTTTTATATGATTTTTCTAAAATCTACATGGAATGTCGTTTCATTTCAACCTTAACGATATAAATGATATTAGTATATTATCATGGGCAAGTTTTTTCTGCAATCCCATCTCATCATGGAAAAGCTTTCACAATAAGGAAAGCATGATCATGATATTGACTCAGTACCAATGACCTCTTGAGATCCTACATTGCTTAGTTATGTACCAATTTTTTATCCATCTCAGAAATCCATTTTTTGTAAAATAAGTATCCCGCCCAAGTGTGGCTCCATTTGCGCGAGTTCTATTTCAAATGATCGGCACATTCTCGCATCTGGCCATACTCTCCCGGGGATGGTCCTCTCCTGACATACGTATCATTTTAGTGTTTACCACTACTCCTCATGGCCGCGCCTCTAATCAATTTAATTACTCATTGGATTCGGGGGAAAGTAGTCGCAAGTAAGCCTCTACACTCGTATCTGAGATGGGTGGATGTAGAGGTCTTCCATGTTTGACTACTCCACATCACATGATTTCGTACTATACTGTACGTAGAATGCCGTACAGTATATCAAGGAATTGATGAAACCATCTTAAGGGATCACTAAATCTTATGGGTAACATCAAATTGTAATGGTTAATCATTTCAGTGAAATTTTTGCCCTTCTTTATGCACATGCTTTTTTATTGTTTTTTATCGTCAAATCCACCCAAATCATTAAACTTGATGTAATTAGAGTATTGGTTAGGAAGGACGTTTGTGGGGAAGTACAATCAAATTACATAAAGTTTTGAGTGTAAACCGCTGGTTTCTCAGCTGATGGTTGATGATGGCTTTTTGGGCTTCTCCTGGACGACGGCTCAAAGTTTTTTAATGGGCTATAGTTTAGGGTTATTGCCAAAAAACACACCCTTCCCGCCAAACGAATGCAATTTCATCTCCAGCCATTTGATGGTAGGTTTTGATGTGTCATGGAGAAACCGCCTTGTTTGAAAAATGTAGAGCTCATTGGGAGAGAAGGGCCACTTCAACCAAGCCACTTGAGGCTTTGTTTTGAACACATTTTGGTAGTTTGGCAACAGGGTGTCTACTTATCAGCCAATCTACTGCCATGGCTTTACTAGGTTTTAACCAGAGCGGTCGATCAAGCAGCCTCCCTCACTGGAACAAAAAAAATCAAAGTGGTGTTTCTTCGCAAAGCTTACGGAAAATGGTTTCAGATATGTGGGGCACCATTTTTACATAGTAGTGATTGGTTGCTATTTGTAAAACGTGAAGCTTGCCAAGTGAGCTTTGGTTCATCCTTTGATTTTGGTAGCTCAATTGAATTTGGATTTCCAGCCTCACCCTAATCTGTTTTCATGGCCGTGACCGATTTGGCACTTTTTACCATTTTTTAATAGTATACGCGTGTACTACAAAGCTCTGAGCCATTGTTGACGGCCTTAAGTATCAGCATGGTCCGATTGCGGCCAATTATTTTACCTTCACTAGCTCAACGCAGTAATATTGATTTCTATCAATTGGGATGGCTTCCACAATTTTTGACCATGCATCTGAAAGTAAGCTTTCCGGATGGTACAAAAAAACTATTCACGGGAGGTTGTCACCTCGGGTTCCCGATTAAAGTTTTCATTGGCAAATGCCATTGCCAGCGACAAGTCGGAAATCCATCAGTTAGCCTCAAAATGTAAATCAAACTTTTCTTACATCAAACCGGGGTTGCTTCTTGACTCAAAGGTATTTTTTTACGTTATGTTGGGATTGGCCGGAGCCTTTTATTTCACTTGTCTGACAACCTTAGTTTTGAATTTTTTTGATCTCATCACTAGTAAACAAGCATCAAGACACTTAGAACCAATTATTAGCAAGCTATTGTAAAACGCTTTCACCCTCGATAGTAATTGACACTCATGGTAACATAAAATAACTCATAACGCTTTCGACTAATAAGGAAGCATTATTTTCTTGACATACTGTATATGGGCCAATGAGTGTGTTTGAGTCTGACGACAAGACGATCGCACGAAAGGCCATTACAGCCGACCAACTTTTGGGCTCTCAATTGAAACTCTGCTCGGAGTCCAGCAAAGGAGGTGGAAGCTTGAGGTAGGATGGATCATAGATTCTTAGACACTGGATGTCGGACGATCGACCAATCGGTTGGCTAAACATTACAATGAACCGGTTTGTGATCAATTCCTAGGAGATCATTCATTGTACTGTTTTACCAACCAAGTGGCCGATCGTCCGACATCCAGTGTCTAGAAATCTATGGATGGATGTAACTCTAAGGAGACAGACTTTGGCCAGGCGAAGTCTGGGTTTTAGTACATAGTTGCCAGATATTCTCGAAGGCTTTTCGGTATGGTGAAAGGCTTTGTAGCAATGTCCTTAAAATTGTGCGCTAGTATCTAATATATCGATGAAATACACATCCAACATCTATCAAGATATGCTAGTAACAAAGTACGGGTTTGTGGTATGTTCTAGGGTCTAATGGTAATAGCAAGACTTTGGCCTTTTTACAATGCCAAGCGAGTGTTTAGGTCAAAATTGTTCAATCTTGCCATGAAAGCTTGCCAGAAAAAAATCAGGTACTCTCGTGTGGCTGAAATGAACGTCAGTATGGAGGTCGCAACTGAACTGGAGGTCAATCCAATGGTCTTTTGATACCCCAATAAGCTTTGATCTTATATAGAAACCTGGCAGAAAGCGTTTCTTTTGGTCTTACCATGGATACGTGTTTCCCTTCCATCCTCTCTTAGATACTACATATGTGATTCCAAGTGTTATGGTCCGATTTTAATCTATTCCACCGCTTATGATACAAAATGTTGACTGTGAAAATCGTCGGCTCTTTTTTTGCCCTCTAGATAGAAGCTAACACAGCCAAGGTTCACTTTCAACATCTGGTTGAATATTTCTGGCAAGTACTGACACCCAAGATATTCTGAAATTAATATGACTTCACCTTATTGGTCATTTTTTTTCAAGTCACAATTACTTCTATATTTTCCAAATTGTATCACCCTGTTGAAAATCATTGACAAAAAACAGGATTTAAAAGGGCACAATTTGGTACATTTATTAGCATCAAATATGTCCAGAGTACGGTCGTCCATGCTGTCGCTTACGCTAGACTGCGCATTCTAGGCCAAGATTGTAACGAGATGCTATCATCAGACGATCGATTCCTTTTGGCTTTTTCCGTTTGCTGTCTGCATATGTCGGACAAAGATTGAACAAGGAACCGAAGCATTGGAGCATGTACAATACTTGAAGCTTAAACGCCTTAGCCAGTACTACATAATTTTTTAATGGGTATTTGCCCAGTTTTATCCTCAAGATGGGAAGCAATTAGATCCAGTTTAATTGTTTTTTGTTGTCCAATGACAATCAAATTCATCGTTTGTGGACACTACCGGTGTCCTGAAAAGCCGAAGTATTTTGCTGGTCGGTGGTAGGAGACGTATTCAGACATTTAGGCAAGCGCTGGTACCAGGAAACAAACTTGCCTGTCAATGCCTTTGATGCAAAATTGGCGTTTCAAACTGGTTTTAACAAAGCTGACTTTTCCTCATATAGCAATGTGAAAGAAGGGTCAGCTTCTCGAAAACGTGTTTGAAGCCCCAAACTTGCATCACTGACATTGGTACCAGCAAACAAACGAACCTGCCAGAGCTTGCCTAAACGTCCCAATATACTCTATCCAGGCATCAAGATACGGCGTCTCTGACCTTCTTGCATACAGTACATATGTACGTTCAATATTACAAACTCGTGATGTAATTTCGATTGAAGGATCGGAGTATACCATAAGCTCCTTCAAATTAGGTATTCCTCTTCTACTCGGATGGTTAACTGACAAACCAGACAATTACACCCGATGCAACAGAATTACACTGAGAAACCGAGTAATTGTAAATAATTACAGTTGGACTTTGTAATTGCTGTAATTGCTTTCAATTATGTTTCAGAAGTAATTGACACTCTACTGGATGACGAGTACCACTTTTACGATTAAGGTTCTGTCATCCAGCTTTATAAAAATTAACATCGGGTTGACGAATTAACTATTATAAAATCCAATTTTTTAAGCTTTCTAGCTAAAGTGAATGGCACCTTGATCCGTTACTTTTTAAAGCGGAGTAATTCCTTGAGAAAAACGAAAATGAAACTTGAAGCTCGTCATTTCACTTTTGCTGGATTTCTATCTTGAGCAGCAAATAGCGTTCCTGTTTTACTTTTGAGAGCCTTTTGACTCTTCTCGATGTGAAACCGATAATAACCCCATTTCAATCGAAGATCGAAAAGGCAGGCTTTTTGAAAATCGCCAGATAGTGTGACATCTGTGACATCCCAGAACGCAATATAGGTATAATATGAAATGATCATCTATAATTCAGTCGATATTTAACATACGCTTCATGCTCAAGCAAGAGCAAGAGCAAAAAGTCTCAGTTTAGAAGTTCAGGCTTTTACTTTTTATGAAACAAGAGTTACAATTGTTGATCAATCATGCCCAATGATTGATGGGACGAGCATGACGTACTAAACCCATTTAAGAACTCGAGCCAAAAGAGGAAAAGGGATCACTGACATTTCCTCTGTACCTTAGTGTAGTACTCTTAAGAGAGGAAGCCAACCGATTTTCCTTCTTCCTCCAAGTTAGGCTTCTTGCATTAAGAGGACAACACTACCCTAGCGAAACAGTATACCTCGGTGTAGTGTTTAGTATGTAAATTAAAAGGGATATCTTTATCTTATTGGAAGAAGTTAAAAGTTGAAGGATTATTTGCGACAACAATGAACATCAAGTTGGTCTATTGGTGGGGAAAACTCAACCCCTTCTAAGGGTGCATAAAGAGGATGGGTCATCAAAAGAAAATGGGCTGGTTATGGAAAAATTTAATGGGCCATGAACAGGGACACCATAAAATGGAAGAGAGCACACTTTGAAAGACACTTCTTGGGGGATCAAAAATTAACCCTCAAAGCAATCAAATTGTTTATGATAAGGGGATAAAAAGTAAGACAACCAGCTAAAATTAATCAAAAATAAGTATGTTACAAACGAAGTCGTAAAGACAAATCAAGTTATCCTTCCATAAATTGACTTGAAACTTTTAAGGATGTTGCCCAAACACTTTTCTTCAAGCAATACCATCAATAAAACCATACTAGCTTGATCAATTCAGAGTCATCTCGTGTTAAACAAGGAATATTTAATTGGTGTTTATCGCTGCCACAAGAAAGACAGGCATGAGCATGAGAAAGGGCATGTCAGAAATAATGGTAATCTACTTATCTGATTGCAAACTAGGAATACTAATGGTTACAAAAGCAATCTGCGAAAGGTGTCTGATACTGTACGTTTTCAAAAGCATTCATGAGCTTTGTCCCACCCCAGAATCTAGGATTCATTGCAGTGACCGTAGAGGCTCATTGTGCGTTTTGAAAGCACCTTCAAGGAGAATCCAGGCTAGTTCGAACGATGAAGTCCACTTCTCTTCTTTCTCGGGCTCCTTCATTGTTTAATGTGTTTCCTTCTGGCATTTGTAAGGAACTGATAGATGTTATTGATCCGGTAGCATCTTTCAAGTCAGACTTGGACAAATTTTTAGAGAGCATTCCGGATCAACCCTACATTCAAGGACTAGCTCGGTCTGCCACTTCGGACTCGTTGGTCGACCAAATATCATATAAAGATTAAAAGGTTATAAGTAGACGAATTATAAGCTTTCATATTAATAGTACTGGGGGATTACATTCCCTGTAGCAATAAAAAAGCCCGTGAAAAAAAAACAAACCACAAAAAAATGTTTTGTCACATCATTAAGTTGACATTCAAAATTCTCAGTACCCAGTGTGGAAAAGGCTTGGTGATCTCAAAAAGTGGTGCTTCTGCTATTGTGTCCTTGCTCAGTGGTTGTGTTTATTTCTATTTGGCATGTTAGACAAGAGGTCATCTTGTTCCAAGTGTTTCCATTAGGTTTCTTGACCAGTTACCTCATTTATCTCTTACAGGTAATCACTCACGAGCTGGTAAGAAACTTGGCATTGGCTCTGACTTGTATCCTCCTTACGACCCTGGTACTGTTGTCCAACCTAATGGCAGCCCTGCAGGTGGTCCTCTGTGTGGTTGTCACTTTGATCAATGTTTCGGGATTTATGCATCTTTGGGGTGAGTATTGCCGAAAAGATAGATCAAGATGTACCATTGGTTGGAGGCATTAAAGCAGGGATTCAGGCCAAACCCAATGAGGTACAAAACCAAAAACTTGAAGATAATCATTTCCACGCCGCATGGTGATGCTGCCATTTCTGCTGGAGAAACACAGCTTGCATTCTGATTTATTCCCGCCTCCGTTGATTTTTGTTTCCATGTGACGGTATGGTTATGAACATACTCTGTAGCTCGATACTTTGATAAAGCGTGAATGCACGAGCAATGAGTCTTTCATAACTACGAGTATTAATTGCCTGTTTTACTCTCACGTGTCAAAGCTCTGATTTGCCTTTTCATGGAAGTGTAACCAAGTTCAACAAACTAATTGCATCAATGCAGCCTTGGATGAAGAGAGGTTGGAAAAAGTACCTAGTTATGAGGGGCTCAAAATAGCGCGGATTCAATGTCATCTTTGTTGGCTAATTATCCATTCTTTGTTCTGCAGAGTGAGATGGGACGAAATTCCGATTTTCCCTCCAATTAAGTTTATGAAAACATGAATATCCTACGTAATGACAGCCTTGTGAAATCCTCCTCTTTTAGTTGCTTTGTACAATGCAGACCCCAATGTATCGACGGCTTAGTGTAAATACTCATAATGGGTACCAAGTATCCTCGGAATTCCCAATGAACCACGAAACCGACGTAGGAGTAACGCTTATGGGTTTTTCTGCAAGTGGAGTATATCGAGACATTCATTTGCGTCCCATTGAAGAGCGCTGTCTACTTTTCCTAGAATCATTCTCAACAGCCTGGTCCATGTTGTTTCAATGTACTGTAGTTATATGCCAGGAATGTGTTCATTCTTCTTTATGATCACGCACAACTTTGGAACGTGAGTGTGAATTGAGCCCTTGAAAGCAAAGCATCACTTTCTCTATAAATTGGGAACCTCATTGCCTGCTTTGAATTTAAAAACAGTGACTCTTTTCTTCACCAATGTTGGAAATCTATCTTAAACATGTCTTACGTCATGCGTAACCCTATGTCCAAAACTTCAGCATGGATTTGAAATTTTGGGACAAACTAATGTTTCCTATCATTCTAAATGATGACTGGGGATCAAATTTGAATGATATTAGTAAAAGTTGTGCTAAAAAGCGTATCTAAGAAGATCCTATTATCACAAATTCGAGAGATAAACTACCATCTTTACTATTAAGTAACCTCTGGGGTCTATGTAAAGCCAAGTATTGAAAAAAAGAGGTGCGTGGGAATTTGAATCCATGTATTCTCATGCTTAGTTCCATCAAATGAAATGATGACACATTCCATTACTGCCTTGAAGGTCAAAGCCAACAATAATTTCCACCATCTGGCAAATCCTTTGATAGTTTTGAGAGTAAAAGAAGTAATTTAAAAAGCAAAAAGGAGAGATGTTTACGTCAATTTATTTTTGAAAGAGCAGTTACACCACATGCTTGACAAATTTGTACAACTTGCTGCGTATTCAAGAATATGAAAAATCCGTTGGTTTTAACTTTGACAACGTGTTTCACAAAGTGCCTAGAAAGCATTGGTTCCCTAATTTATGATCAATTTGAAGGGACCCGAGTGAACTTGGTCACAATGACCATTGACTGACAATATCCGAATTGAAAAATAGAAATAGAAGAGAGATGCATCGAAAGATCTAGGAAAGTTTAGATATCTCGTTCTAACTAGAAAATCATCAAAAATGTGATAAATTTCCACCAGCTAAGTGAAACACAATTTGGAGCCAAGTACCAATTGGTCAGCCCAAATAAAACAAGGAAATTTTATGCCTGATGTCTCCCTCATGGAGAAACCTAAATACTGATGAGGTATGTTCAAGATATAGAATAGCATTCTCACGCATTCGTACTCGTATGTATTAAAGCATGTTAAACGCCACCAAAATTAAAATCAACGTATTTATGGACCCTAAAACAATTTCTCGCATGAAGGACCTTCAAAGAATGTCCATTTTTTTGTCAACAATACAAAAACTTGCGTGGTCCAACGTCGGCATACTGTGTCTGGTCAATCCCCAAAACGATGGTACTTTGGCCTGTTTGACAAAGTTTTTATCAGATGAAGCCCATTCAATCTCTTTTTGTTTCACAAGAGACTCGATCTTTTCCCCAATTTTTGCAAGTGCTCCATCTTGCTTGTCCTTTTTTGGCCTTTCAATTGATCAGCGTAAAGTGTGGGGCCCCTTTTTGTAACGTTTTAGTTGGAGCCTCTTTTGGTACACTTCACTCATAATGCTCTACAGCATACCAAACACCATTCATGTTAGTGTTATGGTGCATGATGAAGCGCTCGAAACATGGATGTGGCAATCAAAAATGTACTATGGTCCTAGAGTGTTTTACGGTGGAAAAGGAATCGATTGCATTACAATGACGTCATTAGAGCCTTCCAAACATGCTAATCCTCGTGAGCAATATTGGCAGATGGCACAATTTGCACCTGGCAACGGTTTCATTGAAGATGTAGCTTAGAACGTTAGAAGGTCACCAAATGCCAATTTTCTTCTTGGTCCCGTGTTGGTGCCAGATGAGCGAACTTGTTTGCTTTCAGCAAATTCATTGCACATTAATAAGACAAATAAGCGTGAGGATGGCCTTCAAAGCCCTCAAGGTTTGGTAAGTACAGTAGGCTCATAGTCCGCCTCAAACCATTATGTTTTCACTTCCCTTTGGTGTTCTCACGCTTGCATTTTGAAAGGGTGACACTTGGAACAAACAGCCATTCCAATTGTTTCTTTTGAAGCTCATTCTGTCTATTATGAATGTGTGTACGTAGTTAAGCTAACAGCAGAGAAAACTAAAATGGGACCTCATTTTTCATTCATTCTCAATATAAAGACCCCATGGTTTTGAAACGAGTAAATTTATACCCGGTCTGGCCGAGATCTTTCATACTGTAAATGATGTCTCCATTTCTCGTAAATCATAAGAAATGAAACGAAATGGTTCCCATTCCATTTTCTGTGAGAAAATGATCTACCATGTTTTGTGAGAATTTGAAACTTGGAGTGATTGCTATAATCATCTTTAATGGCATGATTCAAAACAATCCTTAACCAAATATGCTTCATTTTCGGGTGGTTCAGTGGTTTAGTGGAAACCCCAACAGGTATTCATGAATGATGGTTTTAACGTGATTGCTAGTATTACAGTATGAATGCCATTTTTCACGTTGAAGAGCACTCACTAACCAATTGCTTGATGTTGTTTCTGAAGATGATTCCAAAAAGGGTTACTACAAGCTATCTATTATAATAAGGATCTTCAAAAGAAACCCGTCATGGATGGACAACTAATCAATTGTTTTAGTGCGTGTGTGTTCCTCGTACTTTTGAGCGGCAAAGTTCAGGTTAATGCTGACAAATGGGCTAACGAATTGTTGTTCCGAGGACGGCCTTTACTAACGAATAGTGAAAAGTGAAGACTAAAGAGGAAGTGATTAGGAGGCTAGAAGAGGCAAAGGAAGTTCGCGACCAGAAGAAGAGCATCATCGGTTTTGCCAGGAGGAACATAAATTAAGAAGAATGATTCGAAGTGTAAGAAATCTCGTTTGCCAAGCTCAAAACATGATTGCAAGATTAGCAAAATGGGGCCTTGATAGCACAAGAGTTCCTCCCGAGGAAGAGGACCTATCAACTTTTCATTCAAGGTGGGGGCGAGCATGTGATGCTTTTTACCCAAGTGTTTCCAGGTAAATTGTGTTTGTTATTGAAAGATCACGTTCCAAGGTCCAGGCCTTGAAAGTTTGACTCAAATAATGGGCACTTTGGATTATAATTACGTCAATTCCAAGATCCATTATTGCTTGAATGATTTGGGTCTTGAAGAGTCTGACAGTTATATCTTTTCTTTGTAAGCTAAGGCTGTCCATAGACTAGTAGTATTACAACCAAGAACAGGATCTAGATGCTCATGAGTTGACATACGGCTGACTTCTCCAGATGTAACATATTCATAGACTAAGGCAATTTATATTGGTTAACGTGACAATACTCCAATGTGGTATATCTCTTTCACACTTGTTTGGGCACCAACTCCTGTGAATAATTCATTTTTCTTTTTTTTGGCAGGCCTAACTATTGACACAGTGTCTTGCACTATCCTCATTATCTCCATTGGATTGTGTGTGGACTTCTCCGCTCATATTGCCCATGCTTTCCTCCATGCCCAAGGTTCGTTCATGGTATTTACTCGACCTCGTTGGCCTTCAGTCTTCAGTCTTCCTAGAAGAGCATACATATTGAAGACGATAATTGGAGGGCTTCGTTAGACACTTAGGAATGACTCGCTTACGTTGGAAAACTACCTTTCGGGAATTCTGTTTCGGCTTTATTCAAATTGCTCGTCACGGTAAATGGCGTTGAGAGGTTTTAGCCTTAGCGAATTCAAATCAAATTTTCCAAATAGTCTTAGCACAAGTCCAGATAGGCGCCAGAGTCAAGGACAAAATGGAACGGAATTCCAAGGCAAGACTTTGCTCTAATATCTAATCTTAGGCTTGTTTCCTTTAGGTTGAATCTACCTTAAGTCAGACGTATTAGTTTGCCAAGGAACTCTTTTTGAACTTTGAAGGCCAAGTACAAGAGTAGTAAAGTACTTGTTGAAAGGCACTCAATCTTGAAACACCTGAGGGCTCATCGCTCATGCTAAAAAATTCCCGGAATTAATTTTGTTCATCAACACATAGCGCTCATTTAGTTTTCATCCATTTTGGATGTCAAACTTTGTTTGAGGAGTTAAAACGCTCCCACTATGAAGCAATTATGACTTTCGTGCTTTTTTATGTCAACTGAAAAAAGAATGAGTAACTAAATTTAAGTTTTATTAAGATGATACTTTCAAATATTGATTGATCGAAGGATTTATTTCTTATTCCATGACAAGATCCCTTGATCAAGTCTTTTTTGTAAACCGACGACAAAGGGCCATTTTTTTGCAAATATTGCCGCACATTTTGCTAGAAATCAAAGAGTATCGGAAATGAAACAGACCATAAACAGGGGCCTTGAAGCCGTCCAATGCCAATGTCCAAAACCTTTGCAACAACCCACCCCCCTTATTACTTGTAGGAACGCGAAATCAAAGGATCCAAGAATCGCTCACAAACATTGGACCAGCTGTTCTCAACGGAGGCTTTTCCACCTTCCTTTCGTTCATCCTACTTTTCAACTCGAATTCGCATGTCTTCGACACATTTTTCAAGGTAAGCTGGGAATACTTGGGCACATTTGTTGGAACAATTGTCTCGTTGTTTGGAGCCTAGAATTGGCAAAGCACCTGAAATTATCCTGAAACGTGTTTTGTGCTTTCTTTTTTGGCCCTTACAAGAACAAATGTGATCTTGCACATTTGTAGAGACAAGTTTGATAATGATCAGCCAAGGAGCAAGTCCATCGTTGCATTAGAGACAAAAGGATCTCGTATGTTTTTTCATCTGCAATAACCTGGATATGATGTCGACATGATTTTATCCGATCTGATTAAAGCAATGTTAGAGATCCGGATATGGTGAACATGTCGACCTTCAATCGATAACCTCTAGGTGTATTTTCATCTGAATGGGAGAATGAATGAATTGAAGAATGTATTGTCGAACATGTCTTAGTGGGATTGCTTTGAAAGATTTGTCGAATGACGACATGAGTTTGCCATTTTGGGACGTTTTTATCCGCTCAAGCAAATATTCGGCTCTCAATGAATCTACGCAATTTTGGATGGTTCCCAGCATTGCGAAACTGGCGCCAAACGAAAAACGGTTGATGATCTTTCGGTTCAGACACTCAACTTGTCTATATCCATTGTGTTGCAGGTGTTTTTTCTTGTGGTTGTTTTCGGCCTTTTCAATGGTCTGGCCTTTTTGCCCACCCTCTTGAGTCTCATTGGGCCGTCTTCAGTGACAGGATCTTCTGCCTCTCTGGACGATCCGCAACAGGATCAGCCGAGTTCAGCCTTGAGCAAACCAAGTGAGCCAGCCTCAATCTGTCTCGAGCCATCGATAAAAACCTGCCCCATGCCAAAGAGTGCCAAAGATGGTGAAGGTCTGCCTTTGGAAGAGCTCCTTCAGCCTTTGAACCCTCCACCCAACAGTACATCATCGTCATCAGTCTGAGGATGCCCGCGAATACAAAGTTCTCTTACACGTTGAAACGAATTGCTGGCCATGGCCACCTCCCACCAAAAGTTGGAGAACCCAATCAGAAAACTTGTCAGTTGTCATGTCCATGATTACTTTGTGTGTACCACTGTGTTCCTCGTTTCGTTGTCGTTTTTTTGTCTCCACCCTATCTAGCCCAATTTTGAGGAGCCACTTAATGGATTTCTCCTGTTTACTAACATGCTCTCGGAACATTAAAAATACAGATGACCCCAACAACTAGCATTGATATTGGTTCGTCTGATTTTTCTCACTTTTTACGCGTTTCCATCGAACCCATTTCGAATTTTCAATGGGGTTGATAATATGGCGTTACTTTCTAATGCGACGTAATTGATTTTAATTTCAAAGGCAGGCGAGTGAAAAAAAAACAGAAAAATTGGCAGGAAACATATTTGGGCTTGTTTCCCAAAAGTAGGGTCTGATTCACCCAAAGGGCGTAAACCACGTATAAATAGTTTATTCATTGGTCGAGAAGATTATCCTAACTTTCAACAAAAACGTGGGAACACACAGAGTATAGAGTCTTTGTAACAAAATGTCATTATATGCAAGTTAATCTAGTGCAAGCCAATAGGGGTAAAGATGAAACCCATTTCCTGCCATTTATGAGGCATTTACTTTTAGGCTTAACATTATAGTTGATCACACAATTTATAAATGTTATTATTTTCATTGCAAATAACTTCATATGAGACGCTCAATCTCATGGCACTATTGGGTTATCATCTTGACCCATTTCACAACCCTAAATTTGTCTTTGTGGGTGGGTAGATATTTTTATGAGACGGCTTGTTCTATATTTCGTCTCAAACGTTGACACTTACTTGGCTTTGCAATTCTTGTTTTCTATGATTGTTGACGTCATTACCATGATGCGATAAATGAAGAGGCCCATATCGAATCTTTGAGAGCTAGCGGTTCTTCCTACTTTATCATGTGTTGCAACATCATCACACTTTCCATTCATCTTTTTGTCATCGTTATTTGCGAGATTAGGTATTGCATCCATCAAGGAGAAAAGGGTCAATACGCCGAAGGATTTTTTTTATCAACAACCCCTCCTCATTCAGGTCAACCATTGATGAGAAAGGGGTGACATCAAATGTTATAAAATTAGATGTATGTTATAGCGATATTCCCTTGGAAATCTCAACACTTAAGAACAAAACTGAGAACCTTACAACGCCAATTTGGATTCCAAGGACTGTATTTTCCGCTCTATGGATATCTCCTATAGGGTTATGAGTTATGACAAATCACTCTGTATTTATATCAGTCTGTCTCTTTAGGGGCATTCATGATTGTCAATGGATACACGAAATTACCAATATCACAAAAGCCGTGAGTAGAAACTTTGAGAACTTCCGACTGTCCCCAAACTGGGTGTTTAACACAGTTTTGCAAGGGAAAAAAACGCAAGGTTAGGGTAGGCCAAAACTTGCATCTTGAATATCGAGCAAATTTTATCAGGGGATGGATGGTTGATTTGGGAAGATTTGGCCTATCATCATTTTTCAGAAACTTGAAGCCAATGTAATCTTAACTCTATTGTGTAATAAAAGTTCGTATTAATAACAAAATTGTTTTGTACTCTAACATTATTAATATGCTGTTGCTGAACTCAGATTTCCTTTTCTTATGCAATATTAATGAAGAACAAGATACTGGTCTAAACGAATAGCCGAAATAGAGCGGGTTTAAATTTCTGGGCGGGAAAATTATTGTGAGAGAATTTTCCCTTTTATCTACATATTGCTTGATATGGAATGCAAAATTGGCCTTTATAGCCCTCTAGAACGTGTCAGTGTATATGCTTTGGCAAGTTTTTTTTTGCAAATTCAAGTGAACGTTTTTGCAACTTTTATGTCAATTAAGACCATGTTTATCTGCAAATTTTTTGGCCGAGCCTAGTTGATATATGAGTATTCCTTCTTTATTTACATGCCACCTTTAGCGGGCGAGTGGCTGTGAAATATTGTTCTCTCATATCCACGTTGGGAACATCGTGTGTTGGCTGGCAGATATCCCGTCATATACGTCTTACTGTCTTGTCTACTCTTTGAGTGAAACGAAATCGCTATTAGTACACGTTCCGTCCAGACATTTGATTCCCAAAATGAACGAAATTGAAAGATGATTTTGACCCAAGGACTAGGTTGCTTACCTTGATACCTTCTTGAAGTGAAGAAGCCAATCTGACTCCAAACTGGGATCCAACAAGCGGGGAGCTCCGTACTTTAGAGGACGTATTTGCCTTCTCTCCAAGTTTAAGAAGAATCTATTGTCATCTGCCTTCCGAATAACTATGCAGCGAATATTACAATTGGTACTTAAATTTCTCTCGACTATTTATTGAAATATTTTAACTCCTTCACAAATTGCGTACCACAAGTCTCTGAGGAGTGGCGAGTGACCCTCACAGAGGTAGCGTGAAGTACACAACCCAACGCCATAGATATCACAGAGTCTTTCTCGAGCAGCTCGGTCAATTTTTTCAAGGATAATTGACCTGGTCCGATGTGTTCATTTCGTACAGGTGACTCTGGTCAAAGAGAAAGAGATTGTGCCTAGAGGGCTCTAATTGTGCCCAAACAACTCACATTGACGTTGAGAGGTGCGTAAACCTTTGTTTGGGCGCAACCTTTTTTCCTCTCATCAGCTGGGCGTTTTGTCCGGCAAATTGAGTAGTATATCGGATCTGTATAAGTCTTTGAATATATAAATATAAGGTGAGAGGCGCCGGGGTACACATTACTGATGTTAAGCAAGCACCGACAGGGCAAGTAGTCCGGTGCTTGGCTTGCCCAAGTAGGAACTTGCACCAACTTGGGTTTGTACACAGACACTTGGGGAAAATGGTGTGGCCAAACTTATGCAAAGAAATTTTATACCCGGGTAAATTTAATCACTGATACAAGAAAAGCAATAATGTGCACAACAGTGACGCTGCAAACGTGGCTTTGGTTTAATGACTGGTTTGTTTCGGGCAATCTGACTTTAGCTACGAGCAAAAATCTCATTTTGCGGTTTTCCTGGGCTAAAATCGGGTTCTCCTCTATTTTGCGGTTTTCTGGGCTAACTCTGGGCTCCTACGTTAGCAGCGTTCTGCTTGGGTTAAGCATGCCCAAGTTCTAGTTCTTGGCCAAGCTTTGCTTTTAAACAAGTTACTTGGGTGTCTGTGATGACTTGCTACTTGCCCTTTTCCCATCAGTACTACAAATACACACATTATTCGTATGGGTGCATCTAGGAAACTTTGCCCAATTTTTTTTTAAGCCAAGATGTGAATCTTGATCGAGAAAAGGTCGTACTACTCTACATAAGTTGGATCTTTTCTCCATCTAAGATTGACATGACCCAAGATTGATTGAACAATAGACTAATGCATTATAACTCAGCTGTGTGGCTTGTGATGGGGTTTGATAAGTCGAGTATAATGACAAGGAAGCAAAAACGATGCCCCAGGACGTCTAGGATTTAGCAATAAGCGATCCCGGAACATTGGAGGTCTGAGGACTGGTGACATGATATTTCCGTCCGCTGGATGATTGTAAACCCTGTTTCGTGCAGTCATTCAACTCTTTTGGTACTTGAATATCGATTCTACCAAATCTCTTTGTGAACGGATTACTACATCTCACATATACTGGAAAAACGTCAACAATGAATAAGTACATGGGCGACAGTACCCTAGGCATATTTGACGGAATAAAGTTTGAACTATTTTTCATGTCTTTAGTTGTTAGGAACTCGTACAAGCACTCATTGAAAGTGAACTGAGGCCATGATAACTTCAAAAGAGCGAACGAGATCCATTAATACTTATTCCAAAGTCAATTATCTTGTGTTATAAGCGGTTAAATAGATGAAGATGAGGAAGAAATAAACACTAGCCGCCTCTACAGACGGATGGAGGATGAAAACGGATCCAAGGTAAGGCCAAAATCAATGTTTTAGCCAGGTTTCGATACTGAAAGAAATCCTGAGGGGGTATCCCGACGACAATTGATAGATCTCCTGTAAAATCGCCACTCCAATGATTAGTATGATGTCTGGCCTTTTGACTCAAATGCATACATTCTCCCTCCGTTGTCGTAGTTTTTTTGAACAATATTCTTTTCGTGTTTTGATACCAATACAGAGGAATAAATTCCCCGTAAGTCAAAAATTGATGGAATATTTGGTCAGACAATTCGTTCGAATTTGCCGCTCTAGGGCACCTAAATGAAAAATTGGTCTGGGATTGTTGATAAAAAAGCGATAAAAATGTCGTTTAATGCTTAACAATGAATCATCTAGTAAATAGAATCGTCAAAGTGAGCACCGGTAGTAGGTTATAGAGAGTTGGTGCTCGTTTAGCATGAAGGAGATTTTAAGACCTTCACCAACTTTTTACCTGATGGGTTTAAAGTACATCGGATTTCTAACGTGATGTTCTTCTATCACCTACACTATATTCTATTCACGGGTAAGGCAATGCTCGTAGAGACATTTAAAACAAAAAAGAATTAGGCAGCGTCGTTCCTACGCTGAATATTACATAATCTCTAAGGATTTCTAATCCTTCTACGTGCTACAACATTATTCCAACGAGTCTAACCATGTCACTTTAACAGGCTGAATGGAATTATATTATGATATGTCAGGCGTGATCTTGTAGTTGCTATGTGAGTGATGTAGTCTGATGTTTCTTTCCCCCATTTACATACCTTGATCGACGATCCAATGTAATATTAAAACATTAATCCTCTGTGTTCATCAAATGCCTCAGTGCATCTAAGCCCACTCTTTTTTTAGACATTCATTATTGCATAGTGATCTCTGCTGAGAAAATCTAATAGCATGAGCTCTCTTAACCTGTGATTACACAAGATTAAAGATATCATTCTTGTCCAGATACATATATACGTTTTACGTTGATTGCTTTTGCTTCTATCTGGCAGGTTGAAAAGAGCGCTCACCAAAATTAATGCAAGATTCATGAATAATACAAGTCAACATTTACCTATCCACAGCTTGCCAGGTGGCATCCAAAATGCAGGAGAATCTAAGATAGATAATAAAAAAGTGCAGAATAAAACCTGTTATTTGGCAATTGCAGTGAGATATCGAACAAGTGTGAACCTAAAATTTAAAATCATGTTAAAGATAGGGTGAACATTATTGAAGCTTTATGTTTTCTGATTATTGGACACCAGTATATTAGTCAAATGTTTGGTGCCCTACTTGTGCAAACATCTTTAAAACAATGATTGTAAACTTGGTGACAACCAACTCGACCCAGTGGTAAACTCGACACAAAAATAACTTAACGCAGCGTATTGGATAAAAAAATATCACTTATGGAACAAAACTGAAACTTGATAAGGTAACATATTACTTGCTTGCAAAGATGTCAATATCAGAAGAGTATAATTTTAAAAAAAGTCCGATTTTGATATTTAAATCAACAGTACTTTGACTGCCACGTCTTGATCGAAGTAAAAACAGTTAGCTTTGAATAGAATCAAAAAATGAATTTAGTAATGCCTTTCAGATTTTTGGCGTATTTTACAACAGAGTTTAATTTTGTTCCATTTTTAATATGAACTATTTGTGAACCAATATATTGCACTTTTGTTACATTGAGCATGGGCCGAGTTGTCCACTAGGTTGAGTTTTCCGTTGGATTGATTTGCTCCGGGGTCGAAAAGTCCTGGGTCGAGTTGTCCGGTCACCGGTCCAACAAAACCTGCGTCCCCCTACAAATATTAGACGAGAGTAAATCAAACAATGACGGAGACATAGAAACAAGAGAGAGAGAGAAAGGGACTTCATTGTCCTAACTAACCTGGATTCTCGAAGGCTTGAAGATGCTCTCAAAATGCATATTTAGTCTCTATTCATTGGAAATGGCTCTAAAACCTGGTTTGAAGCAAAGCTCATGAATGCTTTTGAAAAGATACAGTTCAGAGTCAGATATTTTTGAACTGTTGGATTATGATATGGCGGACAAGAACAACATTTGGACAGGTCATAATCCAACACGTATCTTCTCTGAATATTGTGCAATCCCAACTTCTCTAACCTCTCCCAAAGCGTGAGTTCTCTCATTTCGTCAATGTTCCTAGAAAAAGATCTTTGGTCCTGTTCGACCTTTTGGATATCTGCTGAACTCAGCGAAGCCCCAAAAGGCGTGGGTGGGTGAACAATCGACCACCAGCAAAGCAAGGAAAGCAAATCCCCCAATCAAAGGCAAGGTTATTGTACTAAACACGTTGTGAGACCAAAAGTATGCCAATAATATTTCTACAACCATGTTTTGATGTCAAAAACCAATGGTCTCGCATTTCTAGCAATTTTTTTCCTTTAACAACGAAGATCAAAATGGTTTAAGTTTTCAGAGAAATGCTTATTCAACAATAGCTAGAATAAGAGCCTGTTATTCAATTAATTTGGTTTTTCCATAACCCTGGACAATTGTCGCCCTTTAACTGGCAACTGGAAAACTATGTTTCTACATATATATATCTACGAATGCGGTATCCTTCCCTATGCTGGGCAATGATTACGCAATTTGAAGCGATAGTTAGGTGAGAATCCTAAAATTTCTGAAGAACATTGTAAGTTTGTGCCCAAACAATGGTTGGAGCATGTCGTAACAATGACGAGAATTCAATATAAATCGGTAATGTCTACAAAAGACAAGTGACAAAAATTGTCTTTATTGTAGGATTTATATACGTGGGGAAGGAGCACATGGTACATTGTCCAATCAGACATATTGTCTAAAACTAACATTTCTGACCAGGTCACCTTAAAACGATCTGTTCTGAAATTAGCGTGCTTTTGCTATTTTGATATCAATTGTCAAATGTTGACAGTCTCTCTCTTCACAAAAAGACTTAATTTAACGATGAATTCATCCATGATCTATGTCAATTCCGGGAAGTGACATCACGCTCTCGTCATGCTTTTTACTCCCCTAATGAGAATTAAGCATAATGATGAAAGGCCTAGACAAAAGAGCGAAAATGTAGATTGTCCTAAGGTAAGCAGTCCGCTGGAAATGTAACGAGAAGATCATATCAAGCTCATTTCAAAGACCTTACGCATTTGATGAAGTGGTAGTATGATATCAATTTGCGTCACATCATCAACGTCAAGATACTTTGAGGCGAGTTTGCCAAGGGTAAGGTCTTGTAACTTGTGAAACCGTTTTTTAAGAGCCTTTGAATTTTACTTTCGTTAAGCAAAGCATGGATCATAGAGTCATGAATACGTAGGCTCTTGAAGGATGAATATTTGAAATCCAGTCTAGTTTAGCATGACTTTTAAAAATTTGACACGAAACCTTCCAACATTGCTAATAAAACATGCTCAGAGGGATCCAAGATAATCAATTCCGGTGTCTGGCTTCCCAAAGATTCCGTTGTGATATTTTTTTGTTTTTAAAGATCAGAAGTAAGGGACCAATCGACCACAAAAACATCGAATTCTGACTTCATTTCGGACACAAGTTTGTCTAGCCAGGTTGTGGTATTTAAATATCGGAAAATTCTAAAATATTTTCTGTATTTGTTAGGATGCAACACATAAGACATTATTTGTGATTTGCATCTAATAAAACCATTACAATAGACGTTTGGTTACAATGGTGGGAAAGACATATTAGACTCTAATTGGACAAAGAAGCTAAATATACCGGACCTGTGATCCGATGGGACTTTAATGTGTCCCAAGACTGGAACAGATTGATTCTTCGGTTCAGAATGTGTGCTTTCCCCTTTCCACTTTTAAATGACGTCTGCCGGACTCGAGTCCGACTGAAAAGCCAAATATCAGAGGCCTCACACGAGTCGACTTTTGCCGAACCGCCCAAGCACTACCTCATACCTCATACCTTAGTTCTAGCAAAGGGTGACTGTTGACTTAAAGCAAGCCATCATTGTAGTAGGGTTTTTATTGAGCGATTGTGGCGCAGCCTGGCTAAAAACTGACTGTTTTTAAATGTCGCCGTAAACACGAATTGAAAAAAAAAACGAGCACCAAAATTGGTTGCACCATTTTGAATCTACTTTTTGAATATCAAACACAAAATATGAAGTCCTTCATATTATTCATATTATAAGGAAGTTTCTGACAGATGGATTGCCCTCCTTGTGGAGATTAGAAAAAAAAAAAAATCGAACCATACATGACTTAAATTCCTGACCATCCCTAAACTCGAGAGGGCTGGTTAGATCTCTAATTCGTTGGTCGACCATAATACATGAATACAAGGTAACGTAAATTGAATAATTTTTCGTCTTGAACTGTTGGGAATTCTATTCCCAGTAGCAGAAAAGAAGTCCCAAGAGTAAAAAAACAAGTTTAAGGATTCTTGTACTTACATGCCTTTAATGTTTTTCAAAATAGGACCCACTTTTCCAAACTTGCAAATAACAACAATTTTGCATTACCATCAAAAGGTTGCACAATTACTCGGTTGAACATATGTTTGTTACTAAGATTGGTTTGAACGATAACTAACCAGTAAATGAAATAAAAGGCAACTGCGTTTCACCCCAAAAAGTATATTTTGGGGGATTTTTTTTACACTGTTTTTCAACTAACGGCTTAATTAGCTGCCAGTAGTTGTCACCTTATCATATCTTTGATCCCATTGACCTATTCGGGCAACGATTTCAGTCTGTCGTTTAGCTTTTAATTGTATCCATTTTATATACAACAACAGGCTGTTTTTCCCAAGCTGGGTCAATCAATCCAGAAATGTATCCAAAGCCTGGATAACGCAATATCGGTTGCCTGAGTTATTTGTCAGCGCTTATGTAGTAAATCCAAATCTATCATCAACTGAGCTCAGCACATACATAAAATGCTGCAGTATGCACTCTTGAATTATCAGTTGTTTTCTTTTTCACTTTGTCGTTTGAATCTGACTTATTTTCACATTATTGAACGTTATTGTCTCATCATTTCATCAGAGAATGAGGCTTAATGATCAAGGATCGAGACAGGAGCCAAAGATCATAATGTTAAGTGTCCATACGGTAGATGATGGTGCGCTTGAAGCATACCTCAACATGACCGATAGACGAGAATATTATATCAAGCTCTATTCAAAGATCCCATACATTTGATTAAGTGCTTGCATGACGTCGATTTACGTCACATCAGCAACGTAAACGTAAATGTAATTCAAGACGAGCTTGCCAGAGTAGATGACTCGCTCGTAACTTGTGTAACGTTTTAACGGAGCTTTTGAACCGTACTTTCCCCAAAGCGAATCCATGGCAGGTAGGCTTATGAGGGCAGAATGTTTGGAACCCAATCGAATTTCGTACCACGTTTAAAGAAATTTTGATACGAGACGTTTCACCTAAATTAATGATTCAAGAGATTGAAAGACTTATGCCTTTATGCCTTTCTGATCTCTGGACACTTATATTTTGAACACTCTTGGACAGCCCACCCTGCCTACCAAAATATTCTAAGTGTCCAAAAATGTCTAAAGAAAAAAAACCCTTCAAAAGTGAAAAATTCACTAATGCCATATCTCATTGATGTTTCTGGAAGCACGATAAGCCCTTTCAAACTTTGCCATGTACTTCTAATATTTTACTGACACAATTTCTCACAAGCCAATATCTCAGCTTTTTTCTCTTACTTCAGACAAGAAGCAATCTCCAATGCCATAATCAACATAAGGTTGTCAAACAGCAAACAATAACTTGGATATTTTGATTCGATTTTAGGAATATGGCCCTAGATGTGTCTTTACAAAAAATTGGATATAATCGATTTCTTATTAAATAAAATATTGTATTTGTATTTTGAAAACATTGCTGATTGCAACTCGGCGATCCCATTGCGATGGCCTTTTAAAATGGCAAATGCTGAAAGTTAAAGATCCAGGCCAATTCAGGCCAAAAAATTACGTCACTCAAAAAGATAAACTTACAGGGCACCAAAATCTAATTTGGTTAAAAATCTATTCAATCATAAAACATATTACTTCAAATATTTTCTTACTGAGCGTACTAAATTGAGCAGCTGCTGAGCTATCTATTACAAGCCTATTGACAGCTTTTCGGTCAAATTTGACCACCCCATGCTTTGGCAGCCTTTGCTTCAGTTTCACAACGCATTTGATACATTGTTGCTCTCATTAAGTTAGATGAATGATATAGGTTACACTTTACGATGCTATGATGGATCAAAATAGTTTAAGAGGAAACTAGGTAATCGAAGCGTTAACACTTCTTAATCACTTACACAGTTTTTTAGGACCCCATGGTGTCCAAAAATGTCGAAGTCTCAAAATTATCCACCCTGTTAGCAAGGCCCTATTGGGACCTAAGGGCTAGAGCGGGCTGTTTTTAAGAATTTTAATTAGTGCTGGGACGAGTCCGACAAAAGTCAGACTCGTATGAGTCCTTTGATTTTTTGACTCGAGGACTCGAGCCTTATACTAGAGTGAGGTGTGGCAAAAAGAATCGTCTTAAAAAACTCCAAAGTCGTTCGATGGTCTTGCGAATTAATAAGATGTGTTTGGGTATTTCTCTACAAACGTGTTAATGCTTTTTAACCATCGTATCATGTGTTACGTATTACATACTATAATCCCTAAACACAACCCCGACAACAATAATGGGAAGATTATGGTGGAAACTTGTGTTTAGTATTTTCTTCACATTCACTGAATCTTCAAAGAGTCCCATGTTCAATTGAAAACGCATGTTTGGCACATCAAAATTTTCTTCGGAGAATTCATCATGTTGCAATGACCTTCTCAGCGAGTAACATTGGAAAGTTCATCGTTGTGGTATAATCCCAAATGGAAACCTCAAATAATCATATTTTAAAGGTCATCCTTCCATTTTGTTTTCACTTTCATGGCAAGATATGTTGTTCATATTATATTGGTATGTTATGTGTCTGTCATGACCTGCTCATTCAATTCCAATTGGTTTTGAACCTAGAAACACCTCCTGAGTAATGGAACTTTGTACACTCTCGGATACTTGTCCATTTTTGAATTCCGCATTTTCCACTGACTTTTCCATTTGTTTGCTTGAAAAATTGTTCAAAACTAAACAGAGAACATTCCATCAATTTCTGCTTTTGCTTTTTAGACCACGCGTTCTAACGAGCTATCTTGGCAAAGATGAATTAATCTTTAAAGATCATAATTAATCAGAGCGTGCCATGGTACGATAGAGTAAACAAATATTAGGGTAGTTGTCATTCAATTAGTAAAAGACCAAATAATGCCTTTTCCTCTTGACGTAATAAACATACAGGGGAAATTAGCTGAAATGCACCTTGAGAAAGACTAATTGCGTGATATTCTTAGTATTGTATGCTTGATAATGAAGAATTAGGCTCCTCGTTAGATTTTTTTTCTGAAAACACTTGCTTTAGCATTTACTTCAAAGTTTGAGACAAGGACCCTATTAACACAAAAAGGGCGAAAGATTGCCTTTCCTCGACCTTTTCGGATCTTCATTGATCCGTTTCTTTGACACATCAAAATCTCAGTTTCCTCTTTTCTCCAAAGAAAAGTAGCAAACTTGATAAGACCACCGGGGATGCAGACTCCCCGTTGTCTAAAACCCTTTTATCTCGTCTCAGTGGGTGGTCAGAATATTCTTTTGTTGGACCTTTTAGCCAACAGCCTGTGTGGTGTGCCTTCTGGAGTTTGACAGAATCCGGCGCACACATGATGGAACAGATTTTGGTCGAGGCAAAAAACGCTGCATTCTTTTGAGGATAAAGCATTACAAGCATCCTTTGGTTCTAAGATCGATTGTAGCAATCATCTGCTTTCCCAACAAAAGGAATACAATGGTATGTAGCTGCTTTGTGGGTAGTATGTCGTTTATTGATATATTTAATCTTTTTATCACTAGGATTCATCATTCTTGAAACATCATCATTCGTGGTCCATTCCAACAGCTTTTTTAAGTATCTTGTGCTCACAAAATCGCCTTTATCTTGGTACATATATCCATCAGCTCAAAGGCATTATAAAACAGTTTAAGATTTGTCCTCTTCGAATGGAACATGTTGCAACATTACACCCAGTGACAAAAGTAAACAATACTTGTATACCATTATATGCAACGACTTGAATTCATTTGAAATGGCTTGGCCGAATGAGATCAAAGGCCCACGATGCTTCCCCATATTACTACTTCGAGGGCAAATCGTGCCAAAAACGCCATTTTCGGCCTTTGAAGCTGCCAAAGCCGCTATATTTTGAACGGAGATGATGACAAATAGCGATAAGGAAATTCAGATATTCTGCATCATGCTTATAGAATCATGTCATTTTTAACCCGCTTCGTTTCGAACTTGTCATCTTTTTCAGGGGAGAACAAGAAATAACCGAAAAATGGAGACGACGTAATGTATACATAGTACATCACATTTCCGCAAAGGTCACAATGCTCTTTCATGGGAGGGTACAAGTAACCCATTGAGACTTGTTTTTTTTTATTTTTGATGGCAGAAAGTACTGCACCCTCGAAAGTTGATATCCATTAAGTTCTTAGAAAAATAGACAGGGCATTTTAATACTATCATGTTCCTTCGTGAATTGGCCTTGATTCGGAGTATACATGTACGAACATGGTCAGCACATGAGGCATTCATTCCCTCATTGGTTTGTGGATGAACGGAAGGTCTCGAAGGACAAGAGAGAAGCAACCTGTTGGCCTCTTCATCTTGTTGTAAAACACCCGGAAAAGGCCTTAACGACTTGGTTCCTCAGCCTTAGTGCCACTAAGTCGAGCAGTTAACCTTCATCAAGTAGATTGGTCGGAGAACTCCATGGTCAAATGAATGTAACCAGGGCTCGTTGCCTCGTTTAGGCATATGCCGTAACTGGTTCCTGTACATCGTGGAACTCGTTGGTAATGTTATTCCTGGGAGATTGGCATGAGAGCAAAGCCAAGTTTAGGAGCAACGTTTGAGAGCATGACCATAATTTACCTAGATCCGAGCTCATTTGACTTCATTTCTGGTTGTTATTCCCAGAGCCATCACTCGAGGATATCAAGGAATTTTTCTCATCTCCGGCCACGTGTGAGGATGTCGAACCCGAGGCCAAGTTATTCCACGTGTTCCCATCGGCTGGAACCAGTTGCGTGGTAGCTTGATGAGCGTCGGAACTTTTGCCATTTCGAATCATTCCGCGAGCTCGATCCACGATATTCGAACCCCCGACCGTTTGGATGTTGGTGGAAACTCCCCGGACTGCTCGGCTCATTTTGGTCCCATTTCGGCTATCCAAGACATTTTCATTCGCGATATGAGTCATCTCCACATCCGATGAGTAAGATCGCCGACTTCCCAACGAGGAACGCACTCCTATTGTGACCAACAGAACATGTTGGAATTTATCATCCTTGCAAGCGTAGATGAGGATATTGATCGACGAGTTTACTACAAGAGCAAAGTGGTTCACGTGGACCATGGTTTGGATCCACCCTGGCCAATGCTTCAACTCGCCGTACATGGCCATTTGGATGCATTCGTAGGTGTTGATGATGGATCGAATCGAATGACAGATTATGAACACCACCACCACACTGATCAGCATGAGGGCTACACTGTGATCCCGCCTCTGATTGGAGGAAATGGCGTTATGGCGCCGCGTGGCTTTGCTAATGGTCCGGAAGATGCAAGCGTTTAGGATGACCAGGGCTGTCATCGGGATGAAGGCCAATGCAAACGAGTTGGCGATGAGCACGTAGTAACGGCTGTATAGAGGATCCCGGCGGATCTCAGTGGGCTCGAGCACAGGTTTGTAAATGGTCACATTGACGGCCTCGCCCAGAGATTCATTATACACGGTAATGTTGGATGCCTCCATGCCCGTAGTGAGTTCAAAGAATCTGGGGATGTTGAATAGAAACGCGAAGAAGGTGATCGGGAAGGTGTAGATCATGTGCTGGACTTTGGGTGAGCGATAAGACAGACAGACAGTGAGATATCGCTCCACACTGACCATCATGGTGGTCCACACCGAACCTGTGAGGGCGATTTGGATCACAGGCAACCAATAGGGCGTTAGGACAGGACGAATGTAATCGTCGTAATAATTGGACCATGACGACAAGCAGAACAGGGATAGCGTGAAGATTAAGAATGTAGCATCAAATCCGGCCAACATCTTCAGGAGGTGACGGAATGAGGGCAGCATGTCCAGATCTCGACTTGAAAGCACCTTGATCGAGATGATGTTCCCAAAAATCCCGAACAGCCCCAAAGCGCCCGTACAAATGCCTTCGATGAAAAACTTGACGGTCATTTCACTGACCTGGAAGCAAATTCAGAAAAAGAGTAAGATGAGTAAAAGAGGTCCAAGGGGATGGGGAGAAAAAAAAACCATTTGCGTAGCGATTATGCAAGTTTAGAAATTGTGAATACTAATTTAGTTACATCACTCCCTTCAGAAATTATCCCACTCAATTTTGAGCTTGTTTTTCAAGTGGATTAGTTTGAGGACCAAGCAAAACTAAATCATAAGCTAAAAGCTATTGTTGAATGAAGCGGCTTGATGCATCAACGAAAGAAATCTTTCTTTGGTTGGTTCCCAAGAGCTCATTGTACATTGACCACTGGATAGCCTTACATACAAGGGAAATATGCATGAAGGTCAGGCATGAATGCCGTTTATCAACTTGTGATGCCTGGCTTAGGGGAAAAATCAACCAAGACCATGGTTGCCTTTATCTCTCATGGTCAATGCAATACTGAACGCTATCGGTTCATTGTAATTTCTTTTTAAAGTATACTTTATTGGAGCTAGTCTTCCAGTCTTATGAACTGACTAGTCCTCGAATGCAAGGAAGGTCTTTATTCATTTTATTCGATGAGTGACAAATATTCATGTCATACATTGTCCTTAATCACGTCGGAGGTGCCTATTTTAACGGCAAGTATCTAAACCAAGTTGGGCTTGGGAAAAGTCCCCGCTTGAAGGGTTAGTCAAACATCGTAATCCATTATCCCTCATATTTTGTTTCAAAATAATCATTTAAGTAGTTTTTAATTTCAATTGTAGAAGCAGACGCTTGAGTTAGTGCGATGCTTTTGTCATTTCGTTTTCTTGAGTAAAAAGGAAAACTCGGACAAGAAAAGAGACGCCCCGAAAAACTGCTGTCTAGGAACTGGGAACAAGCAAATCGGATGTTGGAACAGTTTTGATGTTGCAATTTCCCATGGAATTCATGCCAGTAATAGTTTTCCAAAATGAACGCAATTTTTCCTATTTTACGACAGTAACAGCACTTTTGAATTACCATCAACATAATTGCTCAACGACTCACCGGAGCATTTTTGAGTTTATTGGAAAGATCATTGAAAGATACTCGTAACTAACCAGTATTAAAGAGGAAAGCACTTCAACTTTCCTCCACAATTGGGAAATTCAACTGCGTTCTCTTCAAGTCAATACTTACAGCTAACTTCTTCTGGTTGTTTTACTCCAACGAGGCTGTCGTCCTTGGGATTGGTCCAAGTATTATTAAAATATACCGTATTTCTTATCACAGCGATGCTTGTTACTTAGCGTTCAATTGAGTCAATTCATTGAAACACAACCCTTTTTGACCAATTCAGCTCTATCGAGACAAGAACATCTTAAAGCTTGTACAAACTGATTTAAATGCAATTTTCTGATGCTTTACACACTCTCACGGTCTTCTAAACCTACCAAGGAGAACGATTCAATCATACGATTGGCTCTTCTGATTTAAACACATATGTTGCGTAACAATTCTTGCCTTTTACAAATAGGTCAACGTATTTTGCTTTACAAGTGTACGAGATTGATTTGAGGTTGGATATGAAAGGTTCCTGACCATACATGTAAGAAATCCCCCATCACAGTTTTGAGTGTTGAAGAAAATCAGGATACAAAAGCAAATTCCAGTTTTTGAGGATGAAATTGTTGCTCGTTCACACGTGGCCGTTTGGTGTTATGTCAACGCAGCAATCAGTGGCAATGCATCTCATCCAGTTCTGAAGTACAGCCTTGAGCAAGTGGCAAATCTCTTTTGCCTCTTTTGATATGGATCTTCCATAACATCTGTCGATCAAGGGATTATCTTAATGTATTGGAATCTCTTATTGACAAAGCAGGCCGTAATGCCGCACAAGTGGAGGTCTAAGATGTATGAATATGCAGTTGGTTGGATAATTTTTGTCAATACCTTTCTTCTGCAATTTGAATTCAGGATTGGCAATTAAGAAGTTTTATCAGTTCTATTTGTTATAAGGTCAATCAAACTTTCTTAAGCTAACTAAGCTCTTGTTGCATGAGATATTCATGGAATCGGTGAATCTGCTTAGATAAATATGGAGAAAGTTTTTGAGCTCCTTTGAGGGGCTTAGATTGGCCTTGTTCAGGTCAATATTTAAAAAAAAAACTCTCAGAACTATGACATGAGCCTAAAAAATCACTAATTCTTACTGAAAGCTTTTTTATTTGATTTTAGATTGCAAGATAATTTAATTAATGCGCGATGTCAAACCTGATTTGTTTGGAACTCTATAAATGCCACAAGAAATGCTATGCTTCAACGTTTTAAATTCAAGTTTTTTAAAATATGATATCCGATCTACCAACGAATACTTATTGGCGGATCTAACTAGCCTTTGAATATAGGACTGGTCTACAATTTAGTTCATTTATTGTCCCTATTTGACCTTAACCTCTCCTAAAATGTGGGAGAGCAGCAGCAAAACAATGAAACAGTCTACGAAAGAATATAGAAGGACTTCACCGAGATTCTAAAGAAATCAACATTGGAATTAAAAGATAAAGAAATATGTTATTTTGCGCCAAAAGTAGAATCCCGATATGAACGACAATAATACGCCGATTAAAAGTGCGTGGAAATCCGGACCCTGGCTACCAATCTAAAGTAAATCCATAGCTAGGTTTCCCTTGGCAATCCCATCATCAGTCATCTCTAAATATGAAAATGGAAGGAATGAATAAATGCCAGCACAATGAAGAAACATGGCCTTTGATGTCTTGGGAAAGTTCCCTCAATCGTGTTTTCAATTTCTGGCTCATGCAAATTGAAAAAGAAATGTTGAAAACGATGAGAGTGGGCCGTTGTTGCTCTAAATAATTGTACCGAGAAATGCCTTTGACCTCGGCTTGTTGAACTACTATCAATCTTGACAGTGTAAACTTCAAGACAAATGTTTGAATATTTTCCTAGTAATGATTTGAGTGACATAGGCAATGAACAATAACAGCAATAAACAACATCTTCTTGCGCGCCTAATGTTCTGATCATCCAATCTAATGTGCATTATCATTTATTTCGGTGCTCCCAAACTACTCAAAAAAACTATCTCGGCGTGACGAGCTTAGGAACCTTTCGACAAGTTCTGATCTGGAATAGAGCGCTCGTATTTGTCAGCCTTTGCTCAAATAAGCAATCGATTGTAGAGACGTCCTCACTAATGAGTTATCGAGTCTTCACGATAGGTCTGTTAAGGCACCCCATACGGAACCAATCTGGTCATTTCTTGGCCCCAAAGAGCATACACACACACACACACACGAGTCCTTGAAAGTCGTCTCAAGTTACTGACAACAAAGGAGCGCCCATTCATTCATTCTCTCACTGAGTATCCAGTTGAACAATCTGATACTCCTCTTCCAACATGACTTTGGGATTCGAATACTGGGCACGGTTTGGTGTATTCCACCCATGGGATTGATTACGATCATCGATTCGAATTTCATTGTCCTGGAAACTTTCCCTAGGAAATGATCAGCTATCTTGGACAGTACATGAGGGAGTTCAAACGCATTCTTGACATGTTTCAATTTCGCTTTCAATCGGTCAACCTAGGACGCTCATTAACTTTGAATAGGTCCTGCAATTCGACCTTGCTCTGTCATCAGTTTCTCATCTCAAAACTTTTAAAGTGGACAGTGTTCAAATTTTCGGTGCAATTTTCGCCAACCTTGGGCAATGATCTCCATGTTCTAATCTCATGATTGGGCAGCAAGCACTGGAGCATTAAGTCTCCAGGCCTGATTGAAAACAGGGCCTACTACTTGGATGCATCTGAAAGTCATTCAATTTGAAAGCGTAATATAAGGTTGATAAGAAAAAAGTGAAGAGAACGCTTTCTTTTTGTGTGAATGATGACCTCATTTCTCTTTTGGAGATGAAACATAATCTTCAAGCATCTTTCAGTAATGCTGACCTGTCAATTGCTCCTACAGAGGTGCACACCAATATTACTTACTCTTCATGAACATTAGATAAGTGTGTTCGTCGTACGTCCTCTGTCTTGTACATTTTCGTTTCCATTTCCCAAGGTTATCTTTGAAATTCAGATTTGAAGCAAAAGAGGCTTTGTCAATAATGACATTTACGGACAATTGAACGTTGTCGTTGTTAAATCCGACTAAGAACACCAAGTTGGGGGTAATTTCACGTCAAAATTGGAATTGATGAATGTCTTGCCCCTCTTTGCATGCAACCTGCCTCTACCTGTTTCTCCCTGTATTTTTCGTTTCAATGAACAGAATAATACTACGTTGATATTACACTGTATGTTACCACTGCTTCGGAATTCCCCGAAAAGATTTGAAGAAGTGAAAAGGAAAGCGGGATTTGGTAACAACTCTTCTAAAATAGATACTTGAATTGCTATTGGAATATTACGTAGATGCCGGCTTTTTTGCGACTTTTTTCCAACTCATCGAGCAAATCCGCTCCACGAATGAGTGAAGAACTGGAAATGCCCACTATCAAAAAGCTGTCATAAAAAGATCATACTTCGCTTTTAGAGCTACCTATTGTGGCAAAAGTCTGGCTTTAAAGATCGGTGTGATTCCAAACTTTAACTCTCCATATAGTGTAGGTGAGTCGTGGTCAATTGTTGGACCGCAGACTTTTCTTATTCGTTTGTGTCCAATTTGGTTCGTTAGGCCTTGTGCTTGGAATGGAAAGTTTCTCATCGGGTTATCACCCGTGTGTTTGCAATGTCTGGTGGTGACCTTGATCCCTTTGGAAGATGGAGTAAGAAACATGGAGGCTGGGTTAATGTGACTATGATTAGAAAAAGGATAGGGAATGCCCGCTCTAACCCGGTGGGACCTCCGCAATACCGTCACCAATATAATCAATCGTACTCTATTCAGGGTTTTGTTGTACTCGTACTCGTACATATCGTACGAATCATTATTCAAAGATTGTGGGGCAACCTTCTTCAAAATAGAACGAAGCTTAAAGATTACGTGGAACGACAAATGCCCGGTGCAACCATTGTTACGGAAATGAAGGGTTTATTTCAATCCCTATGCGAGCACTTTCGGTAATTCTACAGGTAAGGACAGCATTGAGAGCGACTTTATACTCATTCGCCTCTACTTCTTCTCATTGCGGACACCAAACGGAGAACACAAGAATACGCTCTAAGTTGCCTGACTTTAACAAGGCATTTTTCGCTTGCACAACTTACTCTTGACGTAATCTAACACCATAAATACACCGCCAATCCTTGTGAGAGACCTTTCAAATCCTATAAGGGTATAATTACCAACACTTTTAACAGTCAAAAAGGGATAAACAGAGAGCAAGAAATCGCGTACTCGCAGCATACCAGCGACTTTTCATCATCTTCTTTTTCCATTTCATCAAAGTTGTTCGGAATTTTATCCATAAAGAATTTGCAATGTCTCCGACAAGAGTTGATGGCTTATTCATTGTGTCACAATAAATAGGGAATAAACTGTTCATTAATTTATTTTTTTAATTATCTCTTGATAAAATCTGGCATTTTAGAGAGTATTTTCTTGTTTCTACGTTTGTATGTGAGCACCTAGACACAGCAGAGGGCGCTTCCTCCGCTCAATGAAAAGGACTACTGATTTTTGCCGGCAATGCTTGTTTACTTAAATGAGAAGAGGGTGGTCATTCAAAGCGAAAGTTCATAAATCTGACTGCTGGACCAGGGATTTAGTCCATGACAAAAGAGTATGACCATTATTATAAATTATTGCAATTCCATACTTTTTCAATGCTTTTGCAAATGAATGAAGAAAGTCCAGCTGAATGGTCTAAAAGTTGGCGCTGACAAGAAATAATTTTTCTATGACGACTTGGTTGCGTCGGAAATTTACATTTTAAGTGAAGAGCTGTACAAGAATGATTGGTTTTATATCCTATTAAGGAGAAAGGTCCCAATGTAATTCTCCTCCCTGTTCTTTCTTAACAAAGCTTTTAGAGGATAACCTCATCCATAGACAAACAACCATTCGGGAAAACATCGACAATGTGATTGTTAACTTTGCTTGCCCCGAAAGCTCACCTCTCCAACCCACCCTAAACACCCACCAACAAAAAAAGTGGAAAAAAACTAACAATGAGTAGGCTTATGATCAAGCTAGACCAGCGGCAATTTGTGATTTGGATTGTTGAAGGAACTGTCCAATGCTTTTGAGTCTAGACTCAGACAAAAAAATTGTTGCTGGTATGTCGAGCAGAAATTCGAGAGGGTTGCAGTAACCGGTTTTCTGCCCAATGCCTCAGTTCAGCTCTTTCGCACATCGGGACCGTCAAATTTCTGCAATTTCCGATCGACTTGAAAGAAACATATTTTGTTAGAATCTACTTATGAGTCGAGGGATGGATGAATGAAATGTGCATTTTTTGTTAAACTGCCATATGTCCCTTTCGTTCCATTCAAAACCGTTCTTACAGCCAGTGAACATTGCTTTATTTGTATTTTCCGTTCCTCTGATTGTTTTTCAATTTTAAAGCCTATTATCGATTTTCAGGCTCATTTTTAGTTCCAAAGGGTTTTGATTTTGTTCAAATACTTGGGATTTTAAAGCATACCTTTGAGATATTTTGACTTGCTTTTATGGATACCTTAGTGCATAACTAATAAATATACCGGTTTGTGAATTGTTTTCAAACTCTTTACTCTGGGTTCCAAATCCTTTTGGGCTCATCGAATCTTATAAATCAAACGCAACGATGTAATGTTTGAAACAGTTCTATTCTTAAGCAATTGCTAGGCTCTGATCCGTCAGCTGCTCTTAGCCCCGACTTTGTGTACAATTCTGGATCAGCCTGATATTGAAAGACTAATTTGATCCCCCAACTGTAATCCGTCGCGGATCAGATCATCAGATTAAGTACTAATGTAAAGGAAAGTAAGAGCTATAAACCTTTATTCATTAGCATAATATTGAATATGTTTTGCATTCCTTTTATGGAAAATACCGTAAACAAGCAACCCAAACGTGCCATCAAGTTGTATTATTTTCAATTTGATAAGCTGTTGATATGAAATCTCCCCTGAAATCTCCAAGCATTTCTTTAAGTCTTAATAGCCACTTATTGATATAGCGAATAATCCATTTCTGTCCAAACGATCATCTTCTTAACATGTAGCAGCGCAAAACCTGTCTTATCAGCCATTTACTCACTTAGTCTCAAGCATAGAAGGAGAGGAGAAGAACAAAGAAATTTGAGACGGCCTTTGTATTCGACGACCTTAACCAGGAATGTGGGAGCATATTTTATCCCCGTTGCTACGAGCAGGAATATCTCAAATCATGCAATAAAAATGCTCAGGAAACCATTTTTCTCTTGGTATGTCGACATGATGCTCGTTTTTCTTCCCCAGTACCTAATTGATCGACTCTAAAAGCCTATGTGATCCCATACGATCCTAATGCCTCATTTACGCCGGGACAGTTTCTGATGTATGGAATACCGTCCGGAGTATGTGGTGTATTAGTTGAACATATCATCGTTTATTCTTCCACCTCTGCATCCCATCCTCGCTCTCTTGTTTGTACTTTCTGGGAACCAATTTTGGAGAGTCCAGGGATCAAAACATGCTTCATCTAATCCCTAGCCGTTTCTTGCCTCTTAGAAACGAGATATGTCACAAGAGGATTTGTCTACATAGAATTCCACGCAAACAATCCATCACGATTGATCAATTATTACCTACTTTGATGGGCCCATTAGGAGAAGTCGATCAAACCGAAAGCATGGAAATGGAAATGCATATTTTGAGTTGACCTTTGGCTCGGCTTCAAGAGAGTCATCAGATTGATGGACCAAGATTTGGAACGACAGTGCTCGGGCAAATGAGGTTTTAATGTTCATGAGCACCACGGTTCAGAAGGGTTGATGACGCCGCAAACTGACCTCAATGGTCAAGAAAGTGATGCTTATTTTAAATAGATGAGCATTTACGTTTGTGTGTTACATATTACACGACATCGGGATTATTTTTTGTAAGAAACATTTGAACAAGCTCACCCTTTAGATTTATGATAAGCTCGATAGTCATCAGAAACTTTATGATTCATATTTGTTGGTGATTATGCTTGTGAATGAAGACACGAGTTTTCAACAATGCCAATTCCTAAATATGCACCTTTTACTCAGCTAACCATGTCCTTTAGTGGGCATGTCAAGCCAGGACTGTGTCACGTTTTGATTGACATGGGACATGAATTCAGCGGAATGAATATAATTCCCTTCTTTTTTGGTTAAGTACGTCCGTCCATTCGACGGAAATGAACATATAAAAGAGCTTCTCGGATCATGACATCTATTTTTGATGTAAAGACTTGATCAATTGGCCTTTATTTACAGATGCAACTCAGCAGTCTTTTTAGAAATGGACAACTGCTTGCTAGCTTAAGGAAACCTTGACTAAAAGAGGGTAGCTTTTTTCAATTTCACTCCAGTTATCTCTTGTACCACAACTGGGTCTCGGAAAAACCATTTCATAATTACTAAAGTACTCTTTATCCGTCAAAAGGATTTAAGATATCTGCTTGGTGCGACATTGAGTCAAAGAGGCTCGGGATGGCCGTCTTGACACTTCATACACGGCCTACCTCTTCAAAATCCTCGGGTTTGACAGTCTCGTCCATAGTCAAGTTGATTCCTTTCATGTCGAGCACGCTATTAACCACAGATGATTCAAACTCGAGGTAAGTAATAGCATTAAAGATTCTTCAGATCAGTGGAGAACTCGTCGCAAGCCGCACAGGGAGCACAATTCAACCTTTGCCTCACAGCATCTTTGTCGCACTGGATCCCCCCTTCCTTCTCTCCCTTCAATTCTCCGCAACCCAAACCATGAAGGCCGAGTGGCCTTGAAGGAGAAGACTCGAATCGAGGCGCTCGTTCGATCGTTTGACTGGCAACCGCCTAAAGGAGACTTGTCCTCGGCGTCACCCTCGAACTTCGCTCCCGAGACTTGACGAGGAATGAAGCCTCGATCCTCGAGCTTAAAGAGGCAAAGGAAAATAGGCCGCGGGAACCAAGTGAGATGTGTTTGTCACCGAGATTGAGTTTGATGAGGATCATTATGAGTGCTAAGATATTGATTGAACAAGCCTAGGCACAATGGGAGGGTGTGAGTCGAAAACGTTGTCTCGACAAATGTATTCTGACCGAGATGGGCCATGTACCTACTAGGCGTGATAAACTAGAGATGGTAGGTAGACCTCGAACAACACCGACATTCTAAGACTTTTTACCTTATCGTCTGTTATTTGTTATGAATTGCTTTTGTATGGGAAGAATGGTCCGTCATTTTTGATGTCTGCTGTATTCATAACAACGAATGTGACATATCTCGACCAAAGTTCGTATCCATGTATCGTTCCTGCACCGTTCCGCGCCGAATTTTAGCCATACCTTAGGCCTGAACTTTCCAAGGTTTTGAAAAGTTAGTTTGGGATTCATGTTTGTAATTTCCGTTTGTATGGGAGTCGTCCCAAGAGAGCATAGAATGAATACGACTATGTTTATTACGAACTATGCTTAATGTTCCTAAACCGGATACATACTACTCATTCCCAAGAGGGGTGAAAAGTTTTAATAAATTCGAACAATAGCAAAGGATTCATCGGCGGCAAAATGAATAAAAGCCTAAGATCCAAAAAGAAAGAAAAGCAATAATTGTTGATCCCGCTCTAGACTCACTTATCATAATGATATTTTCCAAGCAAGTGGAGCATGACAGTATGTATCTTCATTCAGACTTTTCTCGTGAAAGTCAATTGTCTGGCGTACATTCTACCTTACTTTATAATATATTTCCTTCCATATCTGAAGTGTGGCTTCTTTAATGAGTAATCATCTTTTGACATGCCAAATGACGTTGGCCAAAATTACGAAACGTAAAAAGACGCAATGAAAAGGAATCATACATTGTTTTTGATGTGTCCTGGAGGCCCTTGGATGACTTGAAGCACGCGCTGCACCGCACATTTGCATATTGGAGCGTAAACAACACCCCAAAATATGCTAATCAGTCTTAGGAAGCAAGATCCGAATCAGGCTTTTCCGCTAATGTAATCAAAAATATTTGTACCATTAGCAATGAAAAAGGCCAGCTTTTTGTGCTTTTCAGAGAATCCTCCCATAGAAATATATATTATATTGGTCTGTGCATATGCAATTGCGCCATAAATTCTTTGTCTGCATCATATCATCGATCTCTTATGCTCAGTGGCACAAAAATATCAAGCCAAGAGCTGCCTTCGCTTGAGCATATTGCAAAACCAATTGAACTTTCTTTGTATCAATGAATTCAAGTGGATGGCGGGGTCTCTCATCAACACGCTCTATTTGTAAGAGAATTGACGCAAGAGAAGACCAATTTCTAACTTAATTGCAAGTTCAACGAAGTGAGTTCCANTTTTGATGTGTCCTGGAGGCCTTTGGATGACTTGAAGCACGCGCTGCACCGCACATTTGTACATTGGAGCGAAAACGACACCCCAAAATATGCTAATCAGTCTTAGGAAGCAAGATCCGAATCAGACTTTTCCGCTAATGTAATCAAAAATATTTGTACCATTAGCAATGAAAAAGGCCAGCTTTTAGTGCTTTTCAGAGAATCCTCCCAAAAACATATAATATATTGGTCTGTACATATGCAATTGCGCCATAAATTCTTTGTCTGCATCATATCATCGATCTCTTATGCTCAGTGGCACAAAAATGTCAAGCCAAGAGCTGCCTTCGTTTGAGCATATTGCAAAACCAATTGAACTTTCTTTATATCAATGAATTCAAGTGGATGGCGAGGTCTCTCATCAACACGCTCTATTTGTAAGAGAATTGACGCAAGAGAAGACCAATTACTAACTTAATTGCAAGTTCAACGAAGTGAGTTCCGACCAACTCTTTTAGAGTCAACATGACACTTCAAGGCCCATGTCAAACACCATGAATGCCGACGACGAAAGTACACGAGATAAAAACAAGAAGGCCAGCCCAAGACTCAGGCAAGAATTGGTAAAAGAGGTTTGCAAGCAGGTTCCAATTTGTGTTGTTGCTATGGAACACCGGAATTCGCGTTCCCAAATTTGTACGAAGGGAGGAGGTTCACGTAGAAGAGGCTCTTTGTCTATTACAGTAAGGAAACCCTTTGAGAAAAGCCACTAGTTTTCATATCTGTCAGTTGACAAGTTGCAATAGGTATCCAATAAAGAATTAGGAGAGCCTGTGTGTCGAGCTTCATTCAAGATCCATATTTGATGGCTCAATTGTGCGTTTGCTTCTTGGCCATTTGTCCGTGTCAAGGCGAATAGGTGGAACAGCCCCTTTAAACCCTTTGAGACTCCATTAATAATGGATGTACTAAGTGTCAGAATTTCACATGCAGGGTATTTGCAATCCTTCACGTTGTTTTCTGTGTCGACATGACCGTCTAGTTCAAGGGGGCGCGTACCCAATAAGTTCAGTGTGGCCAAGAAATCGTACGAGGATCATTTTTTTCGCCGAGAGACAAAAAAACAAGAAAGACAAGCCCTGACAAAAGCACTCGAATCCAATTTTTCTTGGCCCAAATTCGGGTGGGTCACTTTGAAATCGAAGGTAAACCTGGAAACCCATGGCCATCCATTTTTTTTCGACAACCACATGTTTCCGTTGTAAGGATTGGAAAACTAATTGGCAGTGAATGCAAATTTGTGGAGAGAATTCAGATAATGGAAAACGAGAGCAGCATATACCAGCATACAAGAGAAGATTGAGGTCGATAAATTGCAAAACACCACTCGCTGTTGGATGTCGTAAACAGAAATTTACATGTGCCAAATCCGGCGAAACTTGGTACTAACGTTTCCTAGTCTCTTTTTGCATATACCAGCAGATAAGCGCAAATGAAACGAAGTAGACCGGCAATCCATGCGAATCAGTGTAACTGCGACGTTTGTTGAACTCAAAATGCATCCAAAGACCTGCTATTTTATGAGCTTGATTGGGACACGTCAAACAACCTGATTACTGGTTGTTTCCGGGAAGTAACGAATACATTCCTTTCTGACCCATTTTCCTCCATTCTGAGGAACTGGTACAAAATTAACGCACACAACGAATAATAATACTATCAAAGAAATATCTAAGGAAATAAAAGATATCGTTTATTGCTAGAATGGAATCATGAGACTAAGTAGTTTAGGTGGGACAATGCAATGGCTAGACTTGTTTTCAAGGATCACATAGGAGCTCTACAATATACATACAAAAAAACAATGTAATAATTCCTAACAACCACCACAGCAAGCGTGGTGTTCAATATGGATATTGGTATTGATACTGATGTTGATATTGATATTGGGAGGAAAACCGACGGGGTATCCGATGATCCGACTGGAGCAGCGAGGCCGTGATGAGTTGCTGTCGATGAGTCATTTGACGCTGGAGTTGATGGCTTTCCCGCGGTGGAATTGGTCGCACAGGGGGGCTGGGTGTGATCGGTTGGGATTCCGGATCCATGCTCTAGAACCATATTGTATGACCATAGAATTGACCAGGATAAAGAAAGAAAGAAATGGGAGCAGAGGGAAAGGAGATAAATGACATGAGAAACGCATGTGGAAACCCTGCGAGAGGAGTAAAGTGCTCATAAAAGCAATTGGAAGCTATACCTATTGTCCCTACATACACTAGAGAGGAAAGTAGAGGTTTAGGTGGCTGCATTTATCACTGCTACATTTGTCACTCATTGGTTACTTTTCAAAGAGAGTTTAGAGAGGAGAAAAAGATGTGAAGAGTTTAAAGAGGGTTTGCCATTTTTGGGCAGTTCATGTTTGGTCTCATGCAAATCTTGTAATTGTGTTGGAAAAATTGTGGATTTATAGTTATTGGAAAGAGACAGAAGAACCTTGAAACCGAGGAATGGTGTTGGTGCGATGGTTTCAGGACAGCTACAAGTCGACTCGAACCCTACAATTACCCTCTTTTCTCCATGACATGCCGTGGCTTTCAATTTTAGTTCTAATCAACAGATTTAAAGAAACACTGAATTGAGTTATATTTTCAGTCCCCTCATCACTTTTCATCTCATGAAATACAGCCTTGAAGAATTGCACAGTCGGGAAAAACAGATTTGGCATTGGCATTGAAGCTTCAGCTTGCATTTGAAATCTGTTTGAAGAGCCTGAAGATAATTGCACTACCCTCGTCCTTAGTCTATCAGATTTTGCAGCGACTTCCAATATAGAATGACGCACGAGCATGCTCATAGCTGTCCTGGACTAACCAAACGCATCAACACGGTGGTCCAATGGAGTTCCAGGTGAATGAGGGAAACTGAGATGACGGTGATGACTCCATGAAGTTGGCTCATTTACATACGAAAAGACAGAATCTCATTATGGAAGGAAACCCTCGCGTGGACTCGCTCACAATTCCTACAACCGAAGTCACTTACTTTTCTAACAGATGTTAGTAATCCTTAGGGACCAGCTTCTGGGACCTACTCAAAGGTCTATCTTAGGATGGTCGACTCATGCAGAAACGGACGGCATCAGCCAACGGGGTCAAGGGTTGTTACCTGTTCCGCCGGAATGGGCTCACTTTCCTCTTGGGATGGATCTTGGGGTTGGTCTCCATCCTCTTCCTTGACAGACTTGTCATCGAGCGCTTGGCAAGCCGCTTGAGCGCGTTTGGCCAATTTGACCCGCGTGATGGCAACGTGTCGGGCTCGCCGAAGCCGATGCCAGCGCTCCGTCGCTTTGGCCCGAGCTTCACTGGCTTCTCCTTCATCAAGGAGTTGCTTGTCCAAGGCCTGGGACATCTCTTGAATATCTTCCAGCTGCTTTTCGATCTCTTCCATCTCTTCATCCGACCAATCACTGTCTACGCTGCACGAGCTCTGAATGGACAGAGTGGAATCACGCTTGGTTAAGAGGCCGAGCTTTGGCCACGATCTTAGCTCGACGCCGGATACATCTGACTTTCGGCACATTGCATCGTCTTCTGGAATCTCGTCTTCCTCTTCAATCACTTTGAGGTCCTCATCCACACGGAATGTGTTATTGCCAATAACCAGGGTCCGATCTTCCGGCGGCTTTTCAGACTTCTCTTGTTGATCCTCGATAAATTGACGATTGGCTGGACTCAACACGCTGTGAGCCATAGCCCTGAAAGCCTTGACGCCTCTCAAGGGAGGTTGCATCTGTCGTTTGAAAGCTAATTGGTGATGTTGGGCGTGGCCCACAATAGAGGCAAATCCATTGTTGGAAGAAGCTTTGGGAATGGCGAATTGATTGTGGTGGGAACTATATGAGAACATTGCACTTGCCAGGCCGGGTGGGAGGTTGAGTGACGCACTACTAGCCCATTGGGATGACCGGCACGAGAGATACGTGGGCTGACGCCTCAGAAGACGCTCTTGGGAACGAATCTTGTCGATGATCTTTTCAACTAATTCGGAGGGTCGGGTGCTGGATGAACCTGCTGTAATGAGTTATTTTGAATAAAATGGGCGAAAAAGTACAATCCACACATGTTCAGCATGTTTAAAAGTTAGTGCTCTCGAAAAACAAACAAACAAAAATTATCAAAAGAGCATAAAACAAGCTATATCAAGTGAAGTCTTCCATCACTAACACGTATTTAATGAAACTACGTGTTTTAGTGGTTAGCGCGCCATCCTGGCTTGAGAGAGGTCGCCTGGTGGGAATCTCATCACCGACCTTTTATGAAGGAACCTTTTCAACGCTAACCACACCCACAGACAGAGAACTTATCTGACACGGGGCATTTGAATGCTTATCGGCATTTTGAAGTGAATGATAAGAGGACTGGCTTCGCTGGCCGGACAAGACCACTAAATGTCACAGCTATTGGCTTTGATACTTCGACTTACCCAAAATTCAGCTGATTGCGCAAAATATAAACCCGATCGTTAATAAAGAGAAAGCAAACTATCCAAGGAGCTTAACTCACCATTCAGTCCCCGATATCCATCAAATCCGCTATCAAATTTCTCGGCCAACTCCTCCTGCTTTCGCAAGAAGTCCTCCACACATATGCCCCGAGCCTTCAAAGGACACAGAGAAAAGAGATAGACAAATGACTAAACAGAAAGGAAAGCAAGGTCCTATCCTACATGTACATGTATGACAGCTTTGGTTTTTTCCCCTCTCTCTTACTGGTTCTCTTGTAACAAGTTAGAACAATAAAACATTGGAACGTCTTCACCATTTCCTTCCTCCCTCTCCAAATATCGTCTAATGGAAACTTTTCAACGACCGTGAGTCTCCATAGTAACAATATATCGGCAATGAGAAAGAGAACCAGGATAGGTAGGCAGTTGGGAAAAGTGCACACAAGGCTTACATTTTTCAACGAGGAGAAAGAGTTTGAAATCATGCTACAAATCATCGCCAATGTTTCCCCCCCCCCTTCCGCCCCTCCACCCAAAAGAAAGAACATTGCCACAAAATGGAAACCAACACGGTTCTCCTTTTTATCACTTACCCGCGAGGGTCCAAAAAAGCGGAGCGGAATTCGGGCCAGAAGATCCAAAGATTGGCCACCAAATCCTAGGTCCATCAAAAGCTCGCTTGGATCAACCTCTCTTGAAAGGAGTACGCTGTCCACGCTACAATAATAAACCAAAGCGAGGCTTGACAAAAAAACACTTGTCCTCTTTATCTTGGAGTTCGTGGGAGCCTTCTCGTACACTTAACCCAACCATAATAGAGATCCTCCTTTGCAAACATAGAGTTGCACAGGCTCTAAAATTGCCAAGGGTGAAAAACAACAGCCACCTACGGCCCAAGATGCATTTTGTGGCTTTAGAAGGGATCTGGGTTTATGCGAATTACGTTTGCCAAATATCACTTCAAGTGATTCTAACATTTTCTATGGTTCACGTCTAGTTCTGGAACTCTCAAGGCTGAAATTTCTGCCAACAACCGGTGATTAATTTTGGGGATGAAAGTGAATTAATGCAAGTGCAAACAAACGTCTTTATGGCATCATTTGAAAGACCTAGTGAACAGTTTATTGCAAGTCGCCTGTCTGTCTAGATAACAGTTTTTTGATCAACTCTGTGCCATATATTTTGTTCTCTTGCTCACAAAAAACGACATTACAACATTGAAGAGAGTCTGATGTAACAGGCTATATTGGTTGTTGACAATGCATTCATCTAATAAAACGCATCACTTCATCAGTCACGGGATTGAAAAAGCCTCAGACTCTCAAGCCAATATTGCTATAGAGGAACCTCTCTCTCCCTCTCCTTGAAAGTAGAGTAATCCCATTTTTCCATAATTGAACATGCACTTCAACTGACATTTCTTAGGAATCCTACCATCTATGTTCGAATTGAAATACGGGCTACAATTCAAGGATCTAAAACATTGACTCCCAATACCAAATCGAACAAAAAAAATGATTCCATAAGGTACGAAAGGAATTATCCTTAGCACGAGCCAAAGCTAGACGAAAAATGGGGTTATGCTTTGTACGTCCTGGTGCACGGTCCTAGCTTTTGTGAGCTAGTGCCTAACAAACACCTCTCATGAGGATATTCACAACACGGATTAAATGTTTACTAAGATGCCTACGGATGTTCATTGCTACAAACGTAAAAAAGCTAGTTTTTCTAAAAGACAAAAGACCAAGTAGCGTAGATTAGTTTATAATTCAACTTAAAGTCAATAATACAAGTACATTTTCAAAACTGTAATTACTAGATGTTATGAGTACCCATAGTATTTATTTGATTCAATTTTCCTCATCATCTAAAGAGCAGATGCTAAGATATTACACTTCTAAATTGCATATTTCATCAAACTTGACCACAAAATGCCATGGTTATTTATTAAAATAATTGCAAAACAACGTGTTACGTATTTTCAAATCCATCAAAAACAACAAAAATGTTACATTTTTTTAACCAAGTAGAAAAGGCTAGAGGTAGTTTACACATCAATATCGCTTAAAATAATTAGCATAACATTTTACAAAAAAAAAGTATAGCTTTTTAATTGTCAACCGCAAGTTTAATTTACCTTAATCTTGAAGTTCGACAAGATTATGTTAAAAAATCCTGTCAATTCCTAATAAGATTACTAACAGTATTGCTCGACTACGTTTTGGAACGTCACACTTTTTGATGTACATACTTTCAAATGGCCCAATATACCAATCTGCGCCACTTTCTAAACTATGTTTTGTTCCAAAAAGCTGCTCCGTTTGTCTTATAGCAAGGAAAACTAACTTTTTTCGCTAAAGTGAAATCAGATATTAAAACCACCGCCCTTTGGGACCGATCAGGTTGAATGTTCTGCCTTGACTTCCAGTGCACTATAGTTGTAGTATTTGATAAAGTCTTGCAAAACCTTGTGTAAAATTACTATCCTCTTTATTATGATGGGCTAATCACTTTTTCTTTTCACCTTATGTCATAAGAATTATGTGCAGCAATCTATGTGCTTTCCCCTTTTACTTTGGGCTGCCTGACATGCCTGAAGAGGGACGATATATAAAATCCCCTTCTGTTGCTACGTACGAGATGCGTGGTCCAGGTCCATGCTCGGTGTAACTTAATCAAATTATTTTTTTTTAAAGATATGTACAACTCAAGATGCAGGTAAGTGATGAAATGAGGGTAGTAAGTGTCTTGAATGTCAATACCTTGATACCGTGAATGCTGATATGTCTGACTGAAAGGAATGGTGATCATGGGACTGAAGAAAAATCCTCCGTCGTGCCTCAAGCGTGTCGCTGTGGAAAAAGGAAATGAACAATAAAACAATGGAGACAAAACAACATCAGACAAAAAGAAAACACGTCAACCATGCCAAGTAATTGGAGGGATAGGACCGGATATTGCCAACACACTCTCTACTCATGCATGAATACACCCACCCATACGCTTACACCCATTGGGAATGGCAATGGGGGTCTGCTTAGCTAGGACAATTAGTCACACTCGCGCCGCTTGTTTGGCATCTAGTAAGCGAGAACATGAGAGAGAAAATAACTTATCTCTCCTGCATTCTGATGCGTCAATCTCTAGAATCCAATTGGAAGCTTCTGATTTGTCAATAAATGTTTTAGTAGTTACTCCATAAGAGGCAGCACAACCAAGTTTCTGTCGCCTCCAGATCTAACATTCATGAGAAATGTGGAACAGCGTCGTCGTCTTTGTTGTCGTCGTCGTCGTCCACATTCCCTCCTAAGAGAGGAACTTGCAACTTCTTGTTTCCCCCTTGACACAAAAGCGAGACCGAGAGATGTATTCAGAATGCAAGCGACTCCGTATTCAGAAACAAAAACCAACCCATCATAGTTGGGTACTATTATTGCACTCGTCTTTATTGGGGATCGGACCCTCGAGTGTCATCACTTCAATTCTGTTCATTTTTTTGGGTCGCATTCCAAGCCGGTTTTTCCTCTGGTCCATAAAGTACGCTCCAATAAGGGATCCAGTTTCCCGGTGTCTAGGAAATGGATCGCTCTCAAGCCTACTCCCATTAAGACTGGCACAGCGACGAGATCGGGTCCAAACGTTAATGGAACGAATCCATTTAAAACAGAACGAGTACTTGGACCAATTTACCGTGAGCTGTGTGGCAACTTACTTGGCATTGCCTGATGGTCCATGGCCTTTCACTCGAGTTGAGCTGGTTTCCCTACTCTTCAACCCCGGTCCGAAGTCACGAGATCGTGGACCAACATCCTCGTTCTCGTGATGACCATGGCGATGAAGATGATGATGATGATGGCGTCCATTTTCTGACATTGGTATGGATTCATGGACGTGGCTCAACAGATCATGAGGGTAGAGGGACGAAGATGGTGATGATAATGATGATGATGGGAGCGGGCGCAAAAGTTGAAGTGGTGATGGCTCAGCTATGAACGAAGGATTAGTGGATTGAGAATGCCATTTTATTGCACAAGCCAGCACTCTGAGCACAAGTGCATGAAACACTTGAAGCCGACATTGAGAGATTTCCACAATGAGTATACACAACTCACTCTACTTCTCTTGTCAGTGGGAGGAAATGTAAACATGATAAGAATGTTCTTTTTTTTTCGAGGAGACAGTACATTTTTGGGCAGCACAAAGGTAAGGAAATTAAAAGAGCCCTTATGAGAGTCTTGAAATTTTGATCCCTTATCCTTTGTGCGCCAAGTGAAAAGCATTCAAGCAGAGAAGGTCAGTCACTCGGTAGCACTAAGGGGGATACGAACAAAAACGTAAGGATGGAACGTGTGTGAATAACCAATGTTCGTATGTAAGTTGGCCAATCATCTCAAAACAAACACGCCAAGCTAGACTTGAGGATCTGAGATTTCAAAATTTATCACTCACAAACCCGACTGCAAAGCTTATGTAGGCACAATAAAACGTACGTTACATAACTCAATGGTAATTTTGTGGATCGTACATAGTATGGGCGGAAGTTCGTTAGTGGTTCCTTTGGTTTGGAAAGTATTCCAACGCGCAGTGCGGATGAAAAAGTTGGTTTGTTTTGAAGACCTCTTGAATTAGTACTTGAACTAGTTCAAGTGGCAGAACAAGCCAAAGTAAGTAGTCATTTACGCGTGTACATTCGTGGGCCTCAAATCCTCCGAAACGGTAAGGGCGAAAAAAAATTAGGAAAAAAAAAATCAAAATTCGAAGTAACTTGCAAAATCCAGTTAAAGTAAGTGGTGATTTCCAACCAAACTTTTTTTTTCAACTTGGAAAAAGGATGAATCGACATTTTAGCAATTAATCAGATCAAAAGTCAAGCCCCAACTCACTTTTGAAAGTGAGTTTCATTACTCGACCTAGGTCTGATCAGTGAAATTCCTGATATAAGTATGCCACCTTAAGATGGAACGTATTTTCCTTTTCATTAGGAAAGCTCCCAGTTTCATCTAGATGAAAAATCTTACCTTCGGCACCAAGTTTGAGATCATCGGCCGCGTTTTCCATTTGCGCCGTGGGACCATCCAGACTCGACTCGAGAAGTGCAAAGTCATCTTTGTTGTGGGGATGATCATTATCGTATTGATGACTTTCGTCTTTAGCTGACGCGGAAGACTCGCCATATTGTTGCCTAAAGAAAACGCCACAATTGCAGCTTGGATCATTATTCATTGCTCAGACATTATCGAACAGGAGGACGGCATGAATAAACCAATGGTTCTCGTTTGTAAGTCAGTTTTGGGTCGGAAAGAAATAGGCCTGACGGAATGAGATTCTGGATACTCATGCATTTCCATTAGGAGTCGAAGAACTAATTCTTAACGACGGCTACTCATTACCAATTGCATACTGTTATTGATCGATTGGAGAAACGAAAATCATCCCACCAAAGTCGTATTGGACATGGTCTGGAAATCCGTTTAATCGAACGAAACCACCAGGGGAACTGTATAGTACAAGTGAGCCTCAATATGGATAGGGTTAACCTTCTCTCGTCTTCTTGATTTCCATGGTAGAGTACCAACAAAAACTGATTTTCAAGAAGCTGAGCGAGACCCCACTTGAATTTCGACCTCAAGATAATAAAGTAGGAATTCGTGAGGTTCTTTTGAGTGCCAAACGTCTTCAATACCGAGAGCAACCATTTTTCAGACCAGCCTTCCAACAATGAGAGAGAAAGCGAGACCTTGGCTCGGCTCATTTTCCATCGGTCACCCAAAATATTTGCCAACCTTCCAGTGAACAAGACTAAGAATCTCAAGCTTCAATGGAGACCACTTCAAATAACGAGAAAATATGAAGAAAGAAGGTTCACAGAACTTAACCTTTAAACGACCCCACTTCGAAAATTGTGACCCCACTTGCTTGCGGTTTCTTATTGGCCTGGTTACTTTGGTCACTTGGTCACCCTGCGGCAGAAAATTGAATTGACCAAGCAAGGTTTATGATTTGAGTGCAAAGTGCAAACCTCAGTTTGTTCACGATGCTTTGGACAACAAAGCGTCGAGTGAAGAGTCTCGGTAGAGACAGAGGCACATGATGAGGCTCAGCTGAAAATACTCACATTCGTAACTATACAATACTTACTCGTTTTCTTTTTGCAGTGTTTGCGCAGTGAATTGCGGTTCTCCAGAGGCCAATTGGCCCTTAACTTGGAGATCCACTCCTCCATTTGTACAATTGCTACTAGTCCCGAGGCCTCCATTTACAGTGGAACCCATGAGCACGTGGTTGTCTTCCAAATCGGTGGAGACAAAGTTTTGCCGCTGGAGGACATGAGGTGGAGGTAGAGAGGCCACCCATTCTTGCACAGTAACGGGGGATTTTCGACGTTGTCTGAGTGACCCATGGGAGGAGCCAATGGACGGAGACAGAAGGTCGGGATCGGGCGGAAGGAAATCTGGATTACTCAGGTTCAACATGTTGCCGTGATCATCTAGCACAGTCGGGGTAAGAACCAGTTGCCGCGACCCATCACCGCAGCCGCTCCTACTGGCATCTACAACCTCAGCGGTGGTGGTGGTGGTACTAGTAGTAGTACTAGTAGGAATAGTGGTGGTTGAGTGATCGATATTTTGAGCTCTACTTAGTAATGGAAGATCATCGTTTTCATGCGCGGCAACGACGTGGCTCATCTTGTGGCTAATATGCTTGGAATAGCTGCTAACCACACGGCTCAACGAGGCCACTAAACGCCATCTTGAGGTCGAAGAACTCCTCTTGTATTGGCCTTGGTCGTCATTCGAGAGTCCTCCTGGGTCTCTGGTTCCCTCTTGTATGGCCCTCCCTGTGCCATTTTGTCATCTTTCTTTCTCAATTAAGTCCGTCTGATCAAATGGGGGATCGGATAAGCCCTTATCTAAAGGCCACAATAAAGTGGAGAGACTTTGCTTGACATTCTTGAGACCAGACATCATACGATCACCCAGATCAGGGACAAAGGTGTCATGACACTCGTCCTCATCCTTCGGAGGAGGATCACTTGAGCCCTCAGATACGCTAACGCAATGCCCCGTTGTTGATGGACCTTGGCAGATGGGATTCCGGCAATCTTCTCTATTGTTGGGACCTAAGTGCCAAGAACTTGAGGCCGCCTCAGATAACAGAACGAGGGACGTTGCATCGGGTTCCAATTGATGAATGATAGTCTGACATGTGGATTGACAAGAACTTGTCTCGACCCTCGTACCAATATCGCCTCCTTCTTTTTCCTCGTCTTCCCCGTCTCCTTGTTCCTCCCCCACCACTCGCAGTGGTCCCGGTGAAATATCGTGTGTCCCAAGCGTTTCAGTGGGTTCTGGAACCAAGCATGAAAAACTGGAGGATCAGTGACATTCGGAGATTGGATAATCGGCAATTGACAAGAATGAATGATGCCACGCCAAAGCCTGTCCCTTTTCTTGCACACTTGATTAACACTATTTTCCGATTTCTCACTCGCACCCCCACCCATACGCCGTAACACTCACATACACGGCCAACTCTACTGATCAGCTGACTACTTCAAGGTCGAAATGGAATGTTGATGTTGATAATGAATGATGGAGAACGACACGAACCGAGAGGTGAAGCTCGACTTTGAGATGCTAGATCTATCAACCATGAGTTGATTACACCTTTTTCGTGTTGAGCCTACTTGGCCTGAACCAACACTTCAACCAGTCACACTTGGAGGGCCCTAAAAGAGCCCCAATTTTACTCCAACATTTGGAGTTATGAATTGTGTGATTTTATTTGTCCTGCTTCACTTGTTATACAGATTATTGACGAGAACATGCGTACGTAGCAGAACAAGAGGACGCAAGTCTCGGCAAAAGATGCTGGCCCGGTCCAACGTTTCGAGTAAGGACTACTTCACCAACCCTGTTACTCGAAGCTCAGTCCTACTCGGTTCGGTTCATCTATAGGTCTAGCTTTATCAAGAGTCGGACATGGTGTTAGTTATCAGTGTTAAGGGCTCCGCAGCCACTCACGAGCATCGGCCCTCTTTCCCCTCGTCCACCGTGGAGCTGAAGTTGAAGAGCCGCCGAGTGAGTTCAACAAGGTACACACACGCACGCATGGAAGATCTCCTAGCCCACGACCATGGTAGCGTTCGTTCGTTCATTGCATCGGGTTTGTAATAAGGATCTTCTCTTGAGATCCGTGACGAGAGGGACTTTGAAATTTCATCCACAAAAAGAGCAACGACGTTCGTCAGCAACAATCCAAACAATTCAGTTGGTCTAACTGATGTACATACTGTACACACACACACACGAGCGGACTACTTACTCAAAATGAACCGTACTTAAATGTACTTGCATCGAGTCTCCCAGCAGAGATACGACGAGTACTTGATTGAAGGGCTCTCAACACTCTTTGAAACGGAGCTTGTTTGACTCACATACATCACAGTAAAAAGAAATGCAAGGAATGCGAAAATTTATTGGATAAGAGAGTGACCAGGCTAACCCTGGAAATGGTCTGACGTGTCATGTGTGGTCTGAAGTGGAATCACCTCACTCAGATTGCAATGATGCGCATGTATTGGTTTGCAATTGTTCGTGAAAGGTTTGATGCAATTCTTATAGGTCCATGAATGCCCTCACTACTTGATGCTTCGTCCACAGTGAGGGGAGTTGAGAGGATATCCCACTCCAAGGGTCATAAAATGACTCACATGGGACCAACAATGGAGCACTTTAAAACCAATCTCAGATCCACTGACGATGAACCAAAATAAAAGAACCCGAACCTCCTCCTCCTGTATTGAGCAGGCAAACCGGTTCAAGTTGAACTGAGAATGGGAACTGTGTTCCCGAATTTGACTATTAGAAGACAGACAAAAATGAGCCTTGAAGAAAGTCGGAACGATCGTGGAAATGTGCCCTCTCTCCCATGTTCTTCCCCGAGGGCCTTCGGTAGAACGGAATAGAAGTTAAATTAAAGATGAAAGCACTTCGAGAAACAAGAGATCCAGGATTAGACAGCAAAGCTGCATCGTATATGAGCTCGATCTAAAATAGGACTAGTCCTAGAAAATAAGATAATGCAACGACTAGGCATCAATGTTTGTTATCGATCAGGGAAGGGAGCCTAGTGAGTTTCAGTTTCTAGTCGATATTCAAGCTCTGAATATGTACCGTACTTCAGTAAGAATTCTTTCTGCCCTTTTGAGCACTTAAGGCATCATGTAGATGATCCAATTCTCACGCCCACCATCAATCGGTTCCGCCATGGAAACGAAACAGCAACAGGGAAAAACCATCCTCTCTGGTTTTAGCCGATCTGATAAAGTATTGCCTTCAAGTTACCTCATTGAGGAAGCTAGGGGTCGGTTTCATTTTAGTTTGGGAACCAATGTTTCTTGGGGGGAAACGAGCCTTGGATATGCTCCTTTTGACGAGAAGTTGCAACATTTACGACTATTTATCGATCATATATACATGAAACCGTTAAAATAACATTTAGTTTAGATTGACCAATTTTTTACTTGACCGATTGTTTCTGCATTCTCCAACGTACATACATCTCTTTCAACTTGTATTGTAATCTAAAGTAGGGCACATTTACGCAAAAAATCGAAGCAAGGCCTTCCCAATTGGTGTGGTCCATAGATTGATGGCGGCATGTCTTTAGAGTAAACCACTTGTGCATCTGATGCTAATCAAAAACATGTTCAACGCACAAATTGCCATTCCAATTAATTTTGGAAAACAAAATATCCCCATTACTAACACCGTTTTATTTTGGAAAAGGAATATGAAGGAACGAATTTCTCCCAAAGGCAAATGGAACGAGAGCTGACTTTCAACTTTCATAGATGGACGGCCAGTACCCCCGAAATCATCAAAATGGGGTATTGTGCTAACTCGATCACTATCAAGTTCGAGGTTAAGATTGGGATAAGGGGAGGTTTACCAAAACGGCGTTATAATCGCATGTCGGGGAGATTTTTGAAATAAAGAGACCAAGAGGAACAAGCTTGTTTTTGGGCGACGTATCCATGTGAAGTTTGCAATAGTATATAGCTTCAAAGTTTAGGATACGTTTAAACGCATGTTTTCGTGCTGCTGCGTCATGTTGCTGCAATCCTTCTTGTACCCTGCGTGGCTTTTGGCATATTTTCGTAAATTCAAGAAGACTGGTGGCCTGGTTTCTTAGATAAACCACTTTCAAGTCATCAAGTTTGCCCAAAGGTTCGGACCTCATATAGCTAATTATGAGCAGTAAGTGTTTTACGAATATTTTTCGTAAAAACTGTTTTAAAGCATTTGTACGTTTTTGAAATACACATGAACATGTCACCAAAAGAAAAACTTGTTCTTCTTTGTCTCCTGTTTTTAAAGAGGGCCCCTACAGACGATTATAATTTTCGTTCAAGTATAGTTTTGTTTATTCCAACCCTGTTCTCTAGAAAGGTTTCAACTCGATCGGGCTTGGTTTAAATTGGCCTAGTACACTCAACAAGAAATTTCAATAAAGAAAATAATCTTACAATTAATAACGTTACGAGAAATACGATTGATTATAAATTTATTTACATTACTTTTTTCAATAAAGTTTAGAATTTTTAACTTGTAGCTGCAATTTCTATGCAGAGTTGGGATTTCATTGCCAACAAAATTATCCTCATTGTCTTCATAATGCATGTAAAAGGGATTAATGGCATTAAGATTGTCCAACTGTTTCAAGAAGCAATGGATAATTTAAAATAATAGTTAAGCATTCATGTACACTGGATAAATCTAATCCAAGTAAATCTCAATTTTTGATAACAACTCCAAATTTTGTGTAAACCTCGAGCTAACTCTATATGCCATTAGTTCAGTTGACGTTTGATTGAGTAGTATTTCCGTTCAAGCGAAGTTTAGTCGATTTAGAATAGGTCGAGTTGTTGCAAACAAGTTGATATTGTTCGAGTTGATTTTGGATGCATCAAATACAGTGAACAAGAACATCAGATAGGCTTTTCTACAGCCCGGGGGTGAAATATTCAGGTAGATCCTTAAGGTCTTTAGATTGGGGCAGGACAAGAAATAGACAATGCATCACAATGTTGCAATTTGCAATTTCAATTTTCAGCTCGATTCCAATGACTGGATGAAGAGTATTCCTCCCTGTAAACGAATCATAACCTTTCATTTTAATAATACCGGAGATTACATTCCCTGTAGCCGTTAGAAAAGCCCATGAAAAAACAAACCAAAAAATAAAAAATCAGCACATAACAGCGACCAGATCTAGTTAGAACTTCGAATATAGCTAAAAATTGAACAATGTTATTGAAGCGACAAGGGGACAGTCTCATTGAACAAAGAACATTTACGATTCCGATGGTTCAATTCCAAATCCTATCGACCCCATCCACGCGCTCATGATTGAGTCAAAGCAACAAGATGGTGAAACAAATCATGATAAATCCATAAGTTGTTCTCTTCTCAAAAAATTTGATGCCCCACAATAGCTATTTCTGTTAATGGATCCTCCTCCCCAAAGGAGCAATATTTTGTAACTTTTTTTTAATCTTTGACAGCGTAGCTTGACTTGATGACTTAAGAATAGAAACGTTACTTCTATTTCGTGGATGCTATCAAAACCGGAAAAACACTCTCAAAAGAACAAGTGTATGTTTTCTCCTCATCTGCTAAGGAATGATGAATATTACTTGCGGTCAAGCAAAGCGAAGTATGTTCAGCTCAAAACCGTACACGAAACGAACAAATGTGATGATTCGATCTTGGAGGAAAGAAAAAATATCTTTTTGTATGCAAAATATGAATATTAGAGCAGAAATTAGTTCGGATTGGATTGGATTGATTCGGGAAAACGGGCACATGGTATTTGGTTAAGTTTTAAACCTGAACATCTATGGCTATCCATAAGTCAAGTGTTTTTTTTCATTTATGTTCACTGTTTTTTACCAAAAACGTAGCAAGTCCCAAAAAAGCTTTCACAATGAATTCGGATTGAGACAGTTTGGAAAGGTTCAGAGACCACGAATTGTAACAAAGGCTCTGCCAACTTTCTTCACAGTGTTATTGTTCATTAAAAATAGAATGTAAATATTTTCCAGCGCCAAACAGTGCAAAGTTTCGAGCAGCTAACAAAGTATTTTTTGCGGGACATTCCTCTACTGTACCCAATTGGAAGACATTTCTTTTTGTCTTTACCGAATATGAATATAGTCGCCAAAATCTGTTTGACATCAAGTTTTTAGTCGAATGACAAGGTCCCTTTACTCGCAAACAAGGTGCTCGTTAACACCCAACTAGCCTTGAACCCCTCCCCTCCCTCCTCTCCCCCAAAAAGTCTTTTTTGGCTATTTTTGTGTCCTTTTGAATACTGAATGCCTCTAGGGATGGTTAACGCTTCAAATTCTAATTTGGACCTAAAACCTTCCCAGGCTGTGGGAAAGACTAAAAGTACACCGAGTCTAAAGCTCTCAATAAGGAAAATCTCTTCTACTTTCAGCCAACAAACAACCTTTATAAACGAGCTGATCGAAGGATAGAAGGATAATGCCATTAAGCGTTAAGCATCTGTATTCGGGTCAAGGGATAGCTTGCCAAGAAGTCGATTACTACTCCCCACTGACCCTTTGGTCTGGACGAGACCCCCCCCCCACACTCCCAACCTCGCCCTGCCCATATCACAATGGGCATGACAGTTCTTTAGATTGTCTCCGTAGCCTGTCACCATAATCCCATAATCTCCAACTTACCTCGGGACGCCATCTCGATTCGGTTGTCGTTCTTGATGGTCTGGTGGCGATCCTCATCTTGACTCAGTTGGCTTGGTTGACTCTCCGTGGCTTGAGCTTCGGACGATGGAGCAGTGACGGAGAGGTCTGGCAACAGACTCATTGTCGACCAAACACGGACTAGATAAGACACTCGCGGAGAAATCACACAAAGAGGTCGACTTGAAGCTTATTGTATGCTATGGATACGGATCATCAGACAAGTCATTTGTTCAGCTGTTGCATTTCTGGAACCACTCACCCACGTACTCGAGGTCGACTCAGTCGTCACTCAGTCAGTCGAGGCCGAGTCAAGGCCGGAAGGCCCATCAAGAAGAGGAAGAAGAAGAAGGCCTCTCGCCCTCACTTCCTCTTTCTCAGGTTTGCTTGTTCACCTTCAGTACATACAGGAGGGGCATGTAATAGTTCAGTGTGGAGGTTCCTCTGCCTCAAGACTCTGTCAGCCTTTGCCTCTCCGTCCTCTTTTCAAACTTGGAACAATTCCTCCCTTTATGGTTCGGATGGAAGAAAGGCCTTGGCAAGTTGTTTGTTGAGCTGTCTACTAGTGTTTTAATGGGTTGCTTCGAGCCTACGGAATAAATTAAACGAGATTATCTTTCACTACCAAATGTTCCGGTCGAGTAAGCCGGAAAGTCTTACTTCTAAGGGAGATATACCTACTGCCACTACTAGGACTACTTGAATACTGTCATTGCAAGGCGTTGAGAAAGAGCTTTCATGATATACAACATAAAAAAGGAAGACTGGCATAATGTTCCACTTGCTTCCTGAAAATTCTCATCATCCGCTCCTTTACAATCTGGGGCTGATGTATTCTTCATCTTTTGTTTCGCTACATTCCAAAATGCATCCGTGTTTTGGGGGGGGGCTGCATTTAAGGAGTGTTGCATTAAGCGTTGTTTGCAACGGAAACTGACAAGGACATTTTTGCAAATAAAATAACTCCTTGGTAACTCAATGATTCTTCGGGAATCATATGGCCCTTTTTCCCCCACAACCTATTACTCAGTAATTCAAGCTTCTGTGCCAGATTAAAAAAAGAATTGACCATAAGAAGCATAAGAAATAACAAAAGCGAATTTAATTTCATCAAGCGTTGTATTAGGAGAGAAGAATATTGAGAAAGGTGCGTAAGGTTGAAAAACAATTTTGAATACTTTAAAATCAACGCCCTGATGTGTTGCATATTTTGTAACCTTGAAACTCTAAATCCGCCAAGAGTTCAAGGATGAGAGGTTTTTTTAATGACAATGGGCGAGCCCCACAGGGTCGTAACCACGGCTCGAAATTCCCATACATCGAATTCTTGGGCCAATTTGATGGCGTTCCCCTTGGTACGGGTTGTAAGTTTTTCATTCCGCCCATTTTGAATGAAGGCAACCTGAAAGACCCTGAATACCTTCCCATCCTTACATGGTTCCCTAACCTTAATGCCTGCTCTGAGATTGATAAGTGGGAGTTTCGACGCACAATGGAGTGCCTATTCGTTGTAGCCTGGAGAAAAGGATTTGGTCGAATCTTGCTCAAGGACTATTATATTCAAACCTTTTTCGAGAGTGAACTATTTTTACTCTTACAACGTCACTCTTGAGGGGTTTTGAGAAGAATACCATCTCAACGAATTGGTCTACTCGACTACGTTCAAATCTCAAGCCATGTACAATTATTATCTCAGTTGGTGTTTGGGACCTACGTAGAACTCTTTCTACAGTCAATTCACATTATTCTAGTTTGGTCTAAAGAGTGTAATGAGGCCTGCTAAAGAATCCAGCATCTTTTCATGCAGGCTATACTACGCCCTCGTTAAAGCTTTTGGTTGTTTTGATGGGGTAACCAAACCAGGCCAGTGTATGGTAATTAGAGGGATAGGATGCCAAGTGTTCCTACTTTTGAGTGAAATTTCACGAGAGAAATGGAAGGGATTAACGCAAAGCGAAGATGGAAAGTTTCCATCTAGAAAGGACCAAAGTGGGGTGAGCTAATTGTTCAAAGTATATACGACATGAGTGCATGGTTGGAGACGTTCAATTTTCGTGGATGGTAAAGCGGCAACATATGAAAAATTCAAATCTGACATAGAAGTCTTAAGAAAGAGAAGAAGTAACAGGATGAAAGGAACTGTTCGTGTTCTCAGTCCCGGATATAGAACTTTTTCCTTCATTATTACGTTATGAGGATAAAGGACACGAATGGTCTTTTCCTCGTCTCTGATAATAATCACTGCCCTTATCTTAAACAGTCAATAGTCCCAAGAAGCCAAGCTTTAGACCTTCCCGAAGAAGTTGAGCGACTTTCTTCCACCTTTGACGTTTAGAGAAAGGAATAATGTTTCTCATTACATCCTGTACAGGGTTGTAACCCAATTGAGTGACATTTACAAAATGTCTTAGTACTTTAAATTAAAAAAAATAGAAAATAATCAAAATTCAAAAAAGAGGATTCTTCAAGGCAACTGGAAATAAGGCTCAATGGTCTAAAAGAAGATACTTTTATTTAATCGGACTTCCTTACTCTTACTGGGAATGGTAAACACAACACTTCTAGATGAATTAAAATATTCATATTACATATATTTATTTTCATACAATATCTGCTTCGCCAACAAACTAGAGTTGGCGGATCTGGCTAGCCCTTAGATGAAGGGTTGATCGGGAATTCATTTTTAAACTTCTCCAAGTTTGATTCAAAAGATGCTACTGGATCAACTCAAAACCTAATGTACATATTCCATGAAAAAATATTTGAAGGAAATAAATCGCACAACAATGACGGAGACAGAAAAAGAGGAGAGGAGGACTTCATTGTTCTTACTAGTCTGGATTCTCGAGGGCTTGAAGCTACTCTCAAAACGCACATTAAACCCCTACGGTCACTACAATTGACCCTAAATCCTGGCTCATGAATACTTTTGAAAAGGTACAGTATCAGTTACCCTTCGTACCTTCTTTGAATACTGACGAGTCCTAACCGAGCTTTCTCATTTCTTTGATTTTCCGCGTGAAACATCTTCAGACCTGCTAGACTTTTTGTAAGCATACTGAACTATCATAATTGAAAACCAAATGGAATGAGCATATTCAAGATATGGCTAAACACTTGACCTGTATAGAGTCGTGGTGCTTTCTCTAGACTTACAACATCCGATAGATCCAACCATGCCTATGAAAAGCTCGATATGCTCATCGAACTTTTCATCATCTTGGAAGACTACCCCTAAGTCTTTTATGGGCACAACTTGCTCAATATTCTTACCTCCATTGTGGACGAATGGAGTGTTTAAAAGCGTTGATCTACAGGTCATTGATTGGAATTTCGTTGCTAACTATAAGCAAAGAGTATGGGGACGTTTAGGCAAGCTCTGGCAGGTTCGTTTGTTTGCTGGTACCAGTGTCAGTGATGCAGGTTTGGGGCTTCAACTACGTTTTTGAGAAGCTGACCCTTCTTTCGCATTGATACATGAGGAAAGGTCAGGTTCGATAAAACCAGTTTGAAACGCCAATTTTATATCACTGGCATTGGCAGGCAAGTTTGTTTGCTAGTACCAGCGCTTGCCTAAATGTCCGAATATTTGAACCAGAACCTGCACCACACAACTGGAATATTGACTAATTTTACAACAAACTAACTAATTTTGTATTATCAGCATAAGAGGAGACACTGATATTGCCACTAAGCTTCTGAAGTGGAGCAATGGCCATGAGGTTAAGTAGAGGACCCATTAAAGGATCCCTGTGCAAGACCCGACTTGACATCATGGATATTCATGATCTAATTTGTCAAAGGCCTTGGTCAAGCTAATATAAAACAACATCAACTGAATCATGCTTCTCTAGTACCTCAATGACCTGCTCTAATAATGCTGGGGCGAGTCCGGCAAAAGTCAAACTCGCACGAGTCCTTGGGGTTTTTGACTTTTAGACTCGAGCCTTTTACTACAGTCAATTTTAGAAAACCGACTCGCCGTATGAAAAAAGCTAATAATCTTTTCGTGACGAGTCCGGACTCGCCCCAGCACTATGCTCTACCTTGGACATCGAAATCTTGGTTAACGTGGTAGTCCATGACTCTACCTATATACTCAATTAGCTGGATAAGTGTTAAAAATATGGCACAAGGGGACTTTAGTGAACTCAATAAAAAAAGAATGGCTTCAGGAGGCAAAGTCCCAATGTGGAAACAAATCTTACATAATTTATGCTTTATTCATGCCATTCCGTCATTATGTCACTACTAGACCTAGTTTTTAGAAAACATATTTTTAAAAGTACGGGAAAAATCGAAGTCTTTGACAATTGGTAGATGTGGTCCTTGCTAAAAATCCTGATTTCTTTTTGATCTTAATTCGGTGATTGAAAGAGATGGCCTGGTTGATTGCAACTACTTTTATTGCCTCAAATCGTCTTTAAGATGTCCATTGGTATTAAGGTTTAGGGAGAAGCAGATCTGTCTTTTTTCTCCAAATATCGTTGAAAAATGCCTGATAGCTTTTGCTCGGTGCTTTTTTGGTGGTGGCATGTAGCGCAACTGTACACAAGAAAGTTTTCGGCAAAGATGAAATGAGCCTCCCTTTCTTAGTCAACTAGAAATGGGTAGAACTACGGTACCAGGCTTCAGAGCGGTCTGAAACCAACGTGTGGTTGCAGTAAAGACTCACTCGCATTATTGGAGTCAGCAATCTTAACTTTACATTTCAAAGCAAGCAATCGTATATGAATGACAAAATGACGTGCTCTTTCAAGTGGCAAGGACTTTACGGTCGCAGTCTAGTACCCAATACCCTTTCTTCTCCTTCGATGAATTTTTCGGTAATTTTTCGAAAACCCAAAAAAGGGCCCATTTTAATTTCGTTTTTTCGTTTTTTGTATTTTTCAAAAAAAAGTCCAGTCCTATTGCAAAATTTTAAAGAATAAGATTTGTCTCCAAAACTACTTGGATAAGTTTTTTTTGAGTAATGTCCTGATTTTTTTTTGCGGACTGCTTTTCCGCTACTGGGAATTGAATCCCCATCATTTCCAAATGAAAACTTTACGATCTTTCTTAGCTTCCAACATCTAACATCTGATACCAAAAGAAGAAAATCCGGTAGAGTGTAAAACCAAGAATATTGCTTTGGGAGTAGCATTGCTTAAGGGAGAAGGTAATATTGAAAAGATATGAGTGAATCGGCCTTCTAACTAAAATGAGTCGGTAAAGGCGATTTAGATGAGCTTTCAAATTTCAAGAGAAGCACAGTAGGACATTTTCCGGTTGAAAGAGGAAGGGAAAAAGCTACAATTTTAGTGCATTATCCAAGAAAATCTAAGCACATGCCTATTGTATGTATGTATGTATATTTTTTCTTAAGTGTTAGTACACTTTTAATTACAAAAATTGTCGTTAGAATTAATTTGGCAAAGTTTTTACAAAGCATTTCATTTTTTTCTTGAACATGGCTGGGTCTGGTTCCCTCCTTGCCTCTTCTGGCATGGAGTTCCAAATTGAAGATGCTTTTAACTCAAACGCGTTGCTGGACGTTTTCGTTGGGTGAGGTCGAGTAAGGACGGTAGCTCCTGCTTGTCGCGTTTGCATTCCCTTTATTCCCTTTATTTTCTTAAGATATACCTGTTTCTTTTTCAATTTAGCTCGTAATATCATGACATGATTCTGTGTTTTTGATCCGTACTCTACTTTGTACATTTAGTGCGTCACTTTTGCTTTTAGGTATGCCGTGACCACATTTTCGTTTGTTGATTCGCGTGCACAAAGTTATATTCTTGGGCTCCTAAATTTTATTTTTTGGTGTGTAAAAATTTGTGTTGTCGCCTGCGAGCACCCATTTTCATTTTTCTCATTACATGAAGGTGTTTTTACACCCTTATTATCTTGATTGGACACCTTTACCTAACTTCAGGATCTTTGATCAATTATTCTGGATTTTAGCCAGAAGGCAGGTCACTGTTAGCAATGTGACCAAGGACAGGTCAGTTTAAGCCAGAATGGCATTGGTACTTGAAATGCCAAATGAGCCACCGCATCGGCCTAATGACCAAAGATAAACCCAGTCAGAGGGCGGAAATGATCGCTGCAGTACCGACAAGATTGGTGGATTTCATTCGCTCTTTTGACTCTATGTGTGCCAGACTAATGCGTCACCCTGTACCAGTGAACCACCATAATAACAACATTCCAAAAATACGAGACCGCTACATTGGTTTCAGGGCTTCCATAACTTGCACTTTTAGTCCCAAGTTTGCGCGAAAACAAATGGTGACTGGCGGTGGGCATTTATTCCTGACCATGATTGCGCTGGCAACAAAGACAAAAGAAATGTGACGTATAATGCATTAAGCGCTATTGAAAGTCGAAAATGTATGCTATACTCTATGATAATTGAGAAAAGTTGTCCAGGAATCCCCAGCAAATACATTCTTCGAATCATCTTGAAAATAGACGCAAGGGCCACGGTGTCAGAAATTTCGGCAAATAGTGTCCCAAACACCAGATCAAACGTAACCCTGAAGGTAGACTGACCCGTTTGGAGGAAAATTCAAGCTAGAAATAAATGCAATTCCTGATTCCCTCTTCATTTTTGGTCCGTCTGGCGCTTTTCGGCTCACTTTTTCTAATTTTGATCTGGCAGCACTGCTGAGTCCGCTTTATTGGGAACTGTGGTCTGCTGTGAGTTCCAACTTCCAAGCCCCGGTAAAACATAGAAGAAATAACCGAAATATCGCCTTGGCCACGCCCCTCGCCGCTGGAGCCTTTCCGTGGTGGTGGACCCTGAGCCCTCTTCGGATCCTGGGAAGAGCCAGGATGGCCTCGCGCAAACCCGGCAAGGCCATGCCGGCCCTCCCAACGACTTCATCGCTCTGGGAGCCAAATCTCAAGGTCAGTCCAAGTCTCATCGTGCAATCGTCCCGCCATGATTTGTGTTCTTTTTCATCTTTCCATTGCCCGATGTAGGTGGGTCGGTCAATGCCAAAGCCGGATCCTCAGCCTCCGCCCACAATCCCGGGACGCACGTCTTCCAGCCCAAGAAGCCGAAAGGCGGGGCCGGGGCTGGAGCCGGGTCGGTGGGTCCGCATCGTGCCCTGGCCGGCGGCTCCGGTGTGGGGGGTGTTAATGCGGGTGGGTCTAGTATTGCCCCGCCGGCCGTGTGGGAGTCGCTGGCCCGGGAAATTGACCCGGTGGAGTTGGTTAGTTCCGTGATGAGTGCGCTGAGTGGTGATGAGCCGGATCGGGCCGTGGCTTGGCTGTGCGGATCGGTGCGGCAACTGCGGGTCCAGCGAGCCAAGCCCGATCAAGTGTTGTATTTGTCGCTGTTGTACTTGGCCAAGCATCAGCCCGAGTTATTCTCGGGCAGTGACCATTTGGTGGAAGCCTTGTGCTCGTTGCTCAAACGCGATGTGAAAGAGAGCTACAAATCCAAGGGCAATGCTTTAGTGGGCGTGCTGGCCGCTAATGTTTTGTTGGCCGCCTTCCAGAAGGAGCGCAATTGGCCCGAGATCTTTGTGCGCGTGTTCATCGATGACGCCATGGGGGAGCGAATCTGGGTCGATCATCCGGATTGCAAAGGCTTCGTGGACAATGTGATGACGGCTTTAGGCACACGATTGCCGCCGCATAGCGTATTTTTAAAGCCCGAGAGCGGCCGAGAACAGTGTCCGTCGCCCCCGGTGGGTGGAGGCAGTGGTTCGGGCTCGGGCTCGGCCACGCCCACCCGAGTGACCGATGACGATTCCCTGCAGGGCTTGGACAGTGGCGGTTTGTTGGGCTTGGAAGGCCGGGAGCCCATGGATGTGGGCGTGCTACCCCGCTATCAGGGCTTGCAGAACGTCATTGAGCATCTCGTGATGGAGATCGTACGCGAGCATTTGAATCGCCGCCAAGGGTCGGATAATATCACCCGGAACTTCTTGCGCTTCTTGACATCGGCCTGTGGACTAGCCGAGGTAAGTCTTTGACCCAAATATTATTCATTGCAACTGATTTGGGCTATTAGTCACTGCATAGAATTACACACACTCTCGAATTTGTGAACTGTTACTTGGGCTTCACAATTGAGGTTTTGGAATGGCATATGTGTTTTCGATAAATTCTTGTGCATTTGGTATATTTCTGCCGGTGGCTTAGGCCATTTTGAGCCGTAGATCTCTTGAAGCTCAATGGGGCAGTGGGCTCCTAAAATCTTGGACACGTAGATTAAGACGCACGATCTTTGGGTAGAAATGAAGACTTTTCTCGATTCTTGGGTAGAGTCTTAGGGCTCTACTCTGTTATTGGCCACCATGGGGGCTTGGCATGACTTGCTTCCAAACTTTTGTGCGACAACTACATTATTGTACAGTATACTGAGAACTTCGTATTGGGCCGCTTTCACCATGATGGTCATTGTCTGAAAACGTAAAACTTTGGAGGAACCATCATTAGTTCCAACTTCTAATGAATGATAGTTCTTCAAAGGAATACTCGCCCAATCCTGGAAGTACATTGGGCCAGAGATGCACGATCTTTTGCGCCGGATCCCATTTTTCCTCTTTTATTGAAGATGTCGGTGATAAAATTCGACTCATCTTATTATCTGGCAAGACATTGCGCGTTCTGGAAAGGACATGTTAAAGTTCTGTTTGATGTCTGAACTCAAAGATACTTGCAAAAAAAGATTCCCCGAAGCGAGATCGTTCGTCGTTTTAGCTCTCAAAGATGTCTGGGAAAGCTTTCCTCCTAGCGTTCCCAATTTCCAACTAAATAGACTCGTTCTTGGGATGAAATGGGCCTCGATTGCAAGTACAACGTGCAATTACGAAAGACTTTTTCAATTTAAACTACCTTCTAGACTTCGAATC
>NC_081447.1:1436463-1451004 GCF_007210705.1 Tigriopus californicus
AACACGGTCAATTTTGTTGCTCGTGGCTATTGCAAAACCCACTTCTACACTATTTGCTCTATGATTGCTCTGAAAAAAAAGGAAAGAAAGAAGGGCCCTTCCCTTCGCTCTAGTCTTGTCAAAGACTCTCCAAAAATGGACGGAGATGATTTGTGATTATGCAAATCCTCCTTCCGACGTCTTTCGCGCGATCGTTCGACAAGTGGACTGTAAAGGCAGGATATTTTATTTATGGAGGATAGATGGGATCAATTCCGAGGAGTTCTAGCGTCAAATATCGGAAGATGCCATTCATCTTAGAGCCTTGCCACCTTCATGGCGAAAAGGTCTCTTCCAAGTAACGACTAACTCTCTTTCTTAATAATTGCTGGTGAGGCTGGCATGTACGGTTGCTAGCCTTTCTCCTCTTTCCTTCCTTCATCCATTGGTGTCTCTCTTGGTCGGGAATGGCTGTAAAGCCCATAAAAAGAGACAGGTGATGCAATTAAATTAACTCGGGGGAAAATGGCGTTGTACTCCAAGTCTCTTTCAAGCGAAGATTCCTATCTTGATCCACTAGTATGGCTTTTAGGAATCCTAGCCAAAATCTGCATTAAATATAGGGTCTTTCATCTGTTCAACGGCAAATGATCATTATACCACTCAACTCATGTGTTCTTTTTCTCTTCCCATTAGGTTCGCTTGATTGTCATGTCCAAAATTGAAATGTGGGTGATGAGTCCCAAGGTGAGCAAGATCGCCCAAGAGCTTTTAACGAGTGTGGCTTTGAATTGCAACACGCACACTCAGATCGATATCGACGTTTTGGGTCATTTCGCCAAGCTCCGCTTCAAAAATAAGCCCAACATCAATTTGTATCTGCATTGCATTCGAGAGCTGAGCTTAGCTCACAACGACAATCTTCCCACCATCATCAAGCACACCATCTTCAATGAGCTGTCTAACGCCCGTAACACCAATAACATGGGCATCATCAACGTGATCTTCACATCAGAGCCCGAGCGAGCAGCCTCCAGTTTGGCCTCGGTCTTCATGGACCTCTTGTTGCAAAAAGACTGCTATTTGAGGGCTCTGCGGGCATTATTACGAGAGATCGTGAGGGCTTTACGATACGACATCAACCTGCAGTGCTTTTGCGCACAACTGATGCAGGAACGACCCAAAGAAGCCATCTTCAAAGACTTTGAAGCCAAGGATCGGCTGTTCTCGTCCTTGACGGACATCATTGTTTTATCGATGTTCCTTGGGATCTCACCCCAAGTGCGAGAAGTGATAAATGGCCAGTTAAGAAACGACAAGAAGGATACGACCCCGTTAAAGGCCTTCTTGAAACAGGTAAGAAGCATTGCCATGTTATGTCGATATGGTAGGAATGTACGATACTCACAATACGACTCAACCATCATAAACGCCATCTCAAGCTGGCTTTTGAATGCATCTAAATATGACGATCTCTTTTGAAAGTCTCTTTTTATTATATTCAGTTTGAGTCTTTGTTCACTTTGATCTCAGTTGAAACACGTTGGCTTGAATCAAACGTTGAACTCGGGGGCTTAAAAATATCTAGTAAAATAATGTCATTCCATACAATATCACCTTTGTGAGAGTACGAAGGATCATATCCGACAAAGTTCTTTCCATTACACCTCGGTGAAGCGTTATGGATAAGAAAAGAAACATCACTGTGTGAACAAAATGGAATGAGAAAGAAACCTTTATGTAAAGTCACGTTTATTTAGGGCTTTTGTTCGGGGAAGCTTTGATGTCAAAAACGACCTCATGTACAAAGTCCTCTGTGGCCATAGCTACACTTTCTGCTCATACATGTCGAGACCTTCATTTTACCCATAACTTGGACTCCAATATCATATCAACCTCGACAAACTTTTGCGGGCAATTTTTGCTTCCACGAGTTCGACCAACTTTTCAATTTCCTCCCAGTCCCCCTATACACAGCTTCAGCTTAATCCAGTTCTTGGGGATCATGATCCAACTTTGAAACTGTGGCTCTAGATCATCTCACCAGTTGATGTCAAGCGGACACTTTCCGTATTCCCCTCTTTTTGACCAATTGGGAAATGTGCACCCGCAATATTTGCGTCGTCTCCCCATTTGGTTGCGCATGCAAAATAACCCCACCGTCCCCTGCCTTGGCCATTCTAAACCAACCCGAATGCCACGCGACAGGCAGGCATTTGCAGCGATTTTTCAAGACTCGGAATTTAATTCACGTCTTTGCTAGCGAGGAATCTCAACAATGTGTTTCAATTTCCGCCTCGAGAAGGACCTCAGATGATCTTTCTGGGAATGAGCCAAGGTTTTTTTCATTTGTGGGAGTTTTTTCTCTGTCTCTGTTCCAGGTGTCGCTAATCCAACGGGATGCCATGTGGTGGTTCCTGGATGTGGTACCCAAATACTTTGTTCAGAAGGGGGGAGCCTCACCCGCCCTGTTTGCCAAATGTCTCCATAAAATCCTGTTCATGACCACCCACGACGAGTACTTCCTCATCGATGGCTGGCCCGGCGAAACGGACCGTCACATCTATTTCAAGGCCATCGCCGAAGTCCCACTGCACCAAGACACCCTGATGCGAATCCTTCAGATTGGACTCAATAAGAACCTCCCCTTAAACGGGCGAGATACGATCGATCTAGCCGAGTTCTTGGTGAAGCGAGCCGCCAATTTGTACCCTTTGGCCTCGGAGGAGTTTCCGATCTTGGCCTCGGACAAACCCTCGGAGATCATCGAATGGTTGTTCCAATTGGCAGCCTACGTGGTTCCAGATTCCATTCCTCTGCCTCCCGATTATTCGCCGCCGTCGTTGGCCATTTCCACGGCCTATTGGAAGGTAGGTTCAATGCCATTGTCATGTTGTGTTACTCGATTATTCGAAAGAGATCCCAATTTGATGTACGTTAGAGCAGGATCTTACGGATAAGGAACTGGAGCATCATACTCTTTCCTTTGTCCGCCTGGGAGAAATGAGGCGAGCCTACTAGCACTGTAGTTCCAAAGAATTTGAGCGTTGCACACGGTTGTCCACTTGAGTTTATAAAACTCATTTTCAACACGAGTTTGTATGCTCTTCTTGAGGCACTTCTTTGTACCATTAGACTTTTCCTGTGCGATGTCAATGGATGACTTGAAAATGAGCTCTTCTTGGAGCAAACGAAGTTCAGGCTTTTGGTGAGTTGAAGCGGAAGGAGGGACATCAAGGGAAGACGAAAACACTTTGGTGCCCGTTTTAAGGATCTATTTTCGCTGGGTCCGTCGAGAATATATACAGCGAAATAGTTCCGGCTACAAATCTCCATTTTGAGTGTGGAGTGACTTTGCGGGATGCCGTTCAAGTATCGTGAGAATGGATTCCTCGCTTTTTAAAAGAAAGTAGTGAAAAGAGAGACGTCAATTTATTAGAGCTGTCTCCATTTTACCGATCTGGTTGTCCTTGGGATAACGGAACATTTGGGAACTTTGGAAAATTCTTCTTCCACTTTGTCATCCCGCTTTCTATTACATCCCTTGTTGGAATCTAGGTTGGTCCGTTATTTTCCTAAAGTTGGAAAGAAAAAAAAAATGAAATTTTGGAACGAATTAAAAGAGTTTGCCTTCTGAAAGCAATTCCAGACGTACGCTTTCATCCTGCTAAAAGGCTGAATTCCTTTTTGGACTTCGGTAAAATGATGCAAGTTTGTTTGAAAATGTGGCTCAAAGGATTTTACTCTCATCACTTAATCCAAACAATCTCATGAAATGTCGATTTGACGAGCGAGAGATACTCCATCCTTTCTCATTTTCCTTTGTTACTCAAGCTAGGCAAATACTCTCAGTGATGACTCAAGAAAACAAGATCAATGGATCTGCCATGAGCTTGTAAGAAAAGATATGGAAATCCTATCAACGAGAAATTGAAACGCTGCTGACTGACATATCCGAATTCGGCCCATGAGCTCTTCTTGGCGTTCCTGAGGCTCGCATTCCCTTCTGAGAAAAGGGCTGGCTTGGATACTCTTTCCTCGCGTTGGTTCCAACTTGAGACATTATAAGTATTTGAAATTTGACAAGAGATGCACAAGATACGAGAGGAAAAAAGATCTAGAACTCGTAAAGAAGGCAACAAAAATACAAAACAGCTCGAGCTTTCTAGAAAGAAAGGAAGACGTGTGCGAACACTGGCAATGGTGTTTCTTTCGTGTTTCAAGGGCCATAATTTCCACTTGTCTTTGGTAATTTATGCCCAAGAGATGGTGGTCTGTGTAGAGAGATCAATGAATTGATGGTCGCTCCCCAGTGAGGTTTATCGTAGGCACAGATGTACAACTTCGACACAAAAATGAATTGGTTTGACTCTTAAAAGAATGCTTGACAATGAGGTTTATGAGAGGAAAAACGTACATTACACTTTTCTAGACGAGGAAGCTTCCCGCTTCGTTAAACGGGGATTATGGTGCGTAACAGTTGGTGAAGAGTGATTTTGAGCCATCTTATTTCCTCGATGAACATTTTTTGGGACACAGAGGATGTGCCTCTTATAGCCATAAATTTAGTGATCTTGTACCCAAAATACCTGGATAATGAGAGAGAGCTACAAAAGGAAAACATCATTTATTTCCAGAATTAAAGTTCTTAAGGCGGCCTCGCGAGTCCTACTCGAGACTTGATATGATGGTCTGTTCATTCGTTCTTCATTTTTCCCACGTTAATTGACAGAGTCAAGAAGAAAACCACCATTGCATTCGTTATTAATGGCTTTTTCCCTGTGCATTGTGAAAGCCTCGAGAATTCTCATTATCCATGAATCTTTTCACGGAGCAACATTGCGTCTCTAGTGGGAGAATGGTATGTTATAGTGAGTGTCCTCGTGTACTGCATATTGCATTCGAAACAGTGCCGCATGTTCTATAAAAGGTATGCCAAAGATTAACTCAACTCTTGACAAAACACTCGTTGGATGCACAGGATCCACTGGCATGGAACTGAATGAACAGAAAGGGGCGATGACGTTCAACTTTTGGGCCTTGTTCCAAATGGGTAGATTAACTTGAAAGAGACGTTTTATTGTCGTTGTTCCTGACTCCTTCTGTGTCCATTTCCGTTGGTCTCTCTTGAGAGGTACATTGTTTGCCAACTCTTTTGAGGAGCTGATAAGTGTGCCAAACGAGGAAAGGGAAAAGTTAGCAGAGCTCCCTCCCATGTTCGTTATTCTATTTGCAGGTATGGAACATCCTCACCGTGTACTGCGCATACAACCCCAGCGAATACGGGGCCAATGCTTGGGAGACCTATCCATCCTTAAGAGCTTTCATGGAAATGTGCATGACGAACCAATTCGTGTTCCCGCCTCCAACCATCGCGTCGGGAGAAGAGGCCGAGGCCTTACGGGCCCAGGAGGTGCAATCCGTCATCGCCGAAAAAGAGGCCATCTTGACGTTCGAAAACCATCTCGCTCAAGACACCATCACTGAAAGTAACAGCCTCCTGCTACCCCAATTGATTACGTTGACTCCCGATGGACCGCTCAGGAGGCCCCCTCAGGCTGTCCTCGAGGCTTTAAAGGGCATTAACTCCCAATTGAGAATTGGCCACTTGCTTTGTCGAAGTCGGAATCCCGATTTTCTCCTGGACATCTTACAACGACAGGGCACGAGTCAAGCCATGCCTTGGCTGGCGGATCTCGTGGAATCCAGTGAGGGCTCTCTGAATGTGCTCCCAGTGCAGTGTTTGTGCGAGTTCCTGTTGAATAGTGATCTGAATCTTCAAGCCAAGAGTGAGTTTACCGACGAGATGAACCGCGAGATTGAGGCCAAGAAGCAGAAACAGCTACAGTTGCTACAACATCTTCAGGGGCTGCTGCAAAACTCCCAGAGTGACCCAAGGTCCTGTTTCGAGACCTTGGATTACTTCTTGCGAAGATTGAGCTCGCATCAAACTCACCAGCGATTGCAAGCTCTCAAGGGACTCAAGATGATTCTGACACCCTATCCGAGTGATGGGGCCTCCGAGACTGGGGGGCCGTCACCCATGGAGGTGGACGAGCCGCTGGATGATAACAAGTGGCTACTCCATCATTTGACCAATCTACCGTTCTTCGACGAGTTCTTCCCGCACATTTCGGCTGCTCTTCGCACGGCCTGTCAAGTCGAGAACGAGCCCAATGTGGTTGGTCTCTACATGCAGTTCCTGTGCCGCTACCGACCCAGTGGTTATGCAGATGAGACCGAATTGTGTCTCGATATGGCCTCCATCATTGTGGAACGGTCCACTATTCTCCCGGCCATTCTGCTTGGGCCACTATGTAAATCCAGTTGTGCGAGTGAGACCTTCTATCACCTCCTGTATCTCTTCACTCAATTTATGAAACGCACTCGCGATCCAACCAATTCCGCCGCTGGACCCAGTGGATGGTCCACGGAAAACCAAGCAGAATTGATCACCGTCGTCTGGGGACCCTCCAATCTCTCGGCCACTCTCCACTTTTTTGTGGTTCACGCTCAAATCATCTTGCTCACCTTTCAGCCAGATGAGAAATGCATGGGACCGTTCCAGGAAATGCTTCAGGTTTGGTTCCCACCGGATCTGAGTCTGCATCCAAAGGCTTTTTTGGTGGACACGAGGGAGGAAGCCATTCTCATTCCCGATTGGCTGAAATTGAAAATGATTCGCTCGGATGTGGCAGCTTTGGTAGATGCGGCTCTCAATGAACTCGAAGCCAGTCAATTGATTCTGTTTATCCAATCGTTTGGTATTCCAGTGGCCTCCATGTCCAAACTACTTCAGTCGCTCGATGTGGCCGTACGCTTGGACTCGGTGGGGGTCAATGAAGCGGTCTTGGATAAGAACTATATGGGCCAGTTAGTGGCTGTCCAGCACAAACGAGGCGCCACGGGGGGACACGTGTTTGCCAAGACACTTCATTTGCAATTGCATGCAGGCGAGGAGAGGGAGCAAACCACCCATGAAAAGATGGCAGTCGTGGGGAAACTATCCGAACCCATTATTCCACCTCGTTCCACCGCCATGATCCCTCCCGGCCATGTTCGCAACACTTTATTGCACTTGTTCGATGTAGGCTCGCCTTCGCGCATGACAATGAAGGAGAAACAGGACACATTTCGGACCCTGCAAAAGTTCTTGGCTCGAGAAATATCCAGTGACAGTCCAACGAAGCCCATTCTTGAGGCCACCGTCAAGGCCTTGGACTCCATTCTGAAATCTGATCTACGCTCCGCCTTTGTTCAATCCATGGCGCAGCGCACAGCCTTCTCATGTGGATTGTTTCGCCTCATTTCGTCGTCAATGTCGCGTCCTCCCTTGAACAACCTCCCGTCTTCAAAGGTTCTTATTCAAGTGGGTGACATCTTAGCCAATGAGATGGCCCTCAAAGGCCTGAAAAGCCCACTCACGGCCTTGGTGGAAAACTATAAGCAACGTATGGGCATCTTTTCGGTCCCGGAAGTGAAAGAGGAACCTTTGTTTGATCCATCAACGGGCTCTTTAGATGAAGAGGTGGCCTTAAACAAGTTGAGCCGAACATCCACGGCCGTGTTCGAGACCCAAGTCAAACAAATGGTGAAGAATGCTTTGAAACGACGCTCAACCGGCCCCTTGGTCAATTCCATGTCCCAACTCCTGCTCCAAGAAGCCAAGGAGAAGCAGCAAATTGATTTAATGGAGCGGAAGGGAATGAAAATCGAGCGGGAATTAGACGACAAAGGTCTCCGTGAACGTGAGGCCAAATCGAAAGTGGGCCTCCTCGTGGACTGGCTTGAACTATTGGATCCTGAGCTCATTCAAGTTAGTCCCGAGATCCAGCAGCAGCTACTCTTCTCAAAATGTCTTTTAAAGAGCTCGGGAGTGGCTTTGCGAAGAGAACGCTCAGCTCAGCCGTATCTGCTATCGATGCTCACTCATCAAGCCAGTTGGAACAAGTTGCGCGAGACCATAGACTACGTTCTGCGAGATTTTGATCCCGGACTGGATGCCGAAGCGGTATTGGATTTCCTGAGCTCATGCATTCTCATTCCCAAGCTGTGGCATGGACGTGACAAGCATTTGCCCAAACATGAGACGCCCCAAGACGTCCTGGCGCTCACCTGGCCTCAATTGGCCGTTATGATCGACTATCTTCTTCAAGAGGCCCACGATTCAGCCTCGGAGGACACGGCTTCCATTTTCCGTCATCGGATTCCACTAGTGATTCGCTGTCTAAATGACGCCCACAAATCGAGGGCTGTGGTGGATTACCTCATCCTCAAGTTGACCCAACCCGTGGACGAGAACGACAAACGGGTGGTTGCGCCCAAGGGCGTGGTCCAAGAGCTGTTGCTTCAGATCTATATGAAGATGCCGAGTTGTCTACTTCACCTGACGGACGCCGAGTCCCATTTGCCCCGAGACTTAAAGGCCTTTGGGAACACGAGTGTGGTGGACACGGTGGCCCACACTCTGCTCTCAGCTTTGTCTGCCACGCAACATGGCCGACAATGGGGTGTTCAGATGTTGGAGTTTGAGTCGGCCATCCGTAAACTGACCTCGTCGCATCCCCTTCTGATGTTGCGCAACGTCCCATTGATTGCGGCCTCGCTCAAAGGTCGCACGGACTACGATTTTTCCTTCTTCCGCAGTCGGAACCACATGACTTTGTATAACATTGCTCTGGGATTATTGGAGCTTTTGAAGCCGTATGTGTTTCGCCCGGAATACCAAGAACCCCTTCAGGCTGCCCTGGGGTGCTACTTTGATATGCTTGGCGCCTTCTACCACCGGCGGGATTCAATCTTCGGTCTCATTGACAAGTTCCTCACGTTCCTTCACGATTACCTAGCCCACCAACCGCAGACTGCGTCGAAGTTCATCGTGGACGAAGGACAGATCTTGCCCGACTTGGCAAGTGCCATGCCTAATATGAATTCGCTCAAACAGCTGGTGGCTTGCATCAACTTCTCTGCTGAAGGAGTGGCCAACAGCACCACAGGGTCGAATTATGCTGTGGTGGAGAAGCGTGAGGCCGCTAATGAGGCCAATCGGCTGTTGAATAACCTTTCGTTAACCAATTTGGAAGAAGATGTTGTGGCCATCCTGTTGGAGGTGAACAATCTCGCCGTGGCCAAGCCCATTATCTTGGAACACTTTGTGGACGAGACCAACTACTATCTGTCCCATCCGAACAAAGGGGTGAGGAATCAAGCCTACCACCTCTTGCTGAAACTTCTTCGGTCGTCACCCAAGTCCTCTCGACAAGTGGTTCTGTCCTATATTGGTTGTCTGGAATCAGGCCATCCCGCTGTGATCCAAAGCGCTCTGGAGAAGTTGCCTGACATTGCTGTTCTGTGTGAGGAACGTCTGTGCACGATCCTTCAAACTGTTTTCGCTTTGGGGCTCTACTCGAACATGAGCGTGACACAATACATCATGGAGACGGTGGCCGTTCTCAACGCTCGTCTGGGTTACTAATTTGATGGGAACTCTAGTACTACTACCACGACCACCGCTACTACAATGACGACGACCACGATGACGACGAGACTACGACACTACCACAAGACAATGTTATCTATGCGATGGCGTGTAAGCATTATTAGTAGAAGAGAAAGGTACAATAAAGAAAACCTAAAGAAAACATGTTGTTGGCAACTCGTCTGCTCTGACCCTGTGTTCCAAGAAAGAGATTCTTCCCCTTTCATTCTTCTTTTCAAACCCATCGTTTGTCTTGTCTGTCCGGGCAAGAAAGCTGCTCTCCATTACTCCAACCATGAAACCAATGTTCAATTAACTTGATGAATGATGACGGATTGAAAAAGGGCCCCCTTTGGGCCTGTATAATGGGCCAAAACAGAAATGACTCACCCGCAATCAACAGCAACGTTTTATCACGTTTATTTCTCAAATATTGAGTACAGGTTTTGCTCAAAGCTCGTCGCTCTTCCATTCCAAAGGCGGAGCAGGGCGATATGCCTCCCGGTTAGAGTTCCAGTACACGGGCATTTGTTGCCAAAAGTTCATTCGCTCGTGATTAGGTAGGCCCATATCCATCTTCATTTCATTACCAATATCCAGATGAGTGGCATTGGAAGCGGTCACTTGGTTCCAGACGAAATCTTCGACCTCCTCGCCCATTTTGATAAAAGGTTTCCCTTCGCGAGCAAAATTCATCAGGAGCTGGATGAATCTTTGCGAAAATATCAAATCATCATGAGGTAGAGGACGGAAAGTCCCCGACAGAATAGGGAACAAGTACATGAGATCGTCTCCGTTGCCAACACCAAACGAGATGTCCTTGTTCACAACTTTGGGTGGGTAGGTATTGACGTCCAGTTGGGTCAGTGAGTTCACTCCGTGATAGCCAAAATGATAGACAAACACCGGCGCCAGACTCTTCATGGCGTGGATCTTACTAGCCGTGTCGATTGGGTGGGAATAGCTGGAATCCGAAATGGCGTTCACCAGAGCCTTGGCATTGTCTTTGTCCAGTGGCTTGTCGCCCCAGTAATACTCTCGGATCTTTTGTGAGTTGATCTTGGGCGCTTCGGTCTGTCCATCATGCAGACCGAACATGAATGGCCCCAGCTTCTCGAATTGGTCCTCAAACTCGCGAACTGCCGACATATCGGTGAAAAAGGCTGAAGCCCGGAAAGCACCTTCGTCATCGGTAAGGCCCGTGATCCACGGGATGTGTTGGAAATTACCCGACGTCATGTAGTCAATCGGCTCTTGAGGCAGGAACGAGAGTTGAGCCTCGGGGTCCACCCGAGGAGACCAAGCTGCCACTGGCTCTTGGCATTGCTCCAAATGGCGCCATTCATAAAAGTTCGGATGGGTGTTCATGAGTTGTTCCATGGACTTGCCTCGGAGGCACTCGACAAGCTGCTTGGGATCGTCCTTATATCCGGGACATTCGAGGAGTCGGCCCATTTTTCGAGCTTTTTCCAATGGTCTCTTTATACTCGCCCACCAACAAAGAGCTGTTCCTGACAACGAGATGGCTTGGTTGAACAACCCTCTGGACAAAGGCGAGAGCATGTGATAATGAACGGAAGCACCTCCGGCTTGTTGACCCATGATGGTCACCTTCTGAGGATCCCCGGAAAAGGCTTCAATATGATTCTTCACCCATTGTAAAGCGGATAACTAGAAATGACCCAAAAAATGATGATCATTGTGTCTGATGAACTCTCGTCCATTTGTAGGCCTGTGATGTAATTGTAAAGGGAATCCAAATCACGTTTTGCAATTATAATTCACAGCGTTTGATATCGCAGTTAATTGTGTTCTAATTGTTGTCATAGATTGTTCCAATCTACAAATTTTCTATACATGCTGAGTGATTATGTCTTCATTGCAAATTTTTTGGCGTGCGTATAAAAAAGATCTAGATTTAGAATTTCAGCTCCTCGGTGCCTGACCGTATTATCATTATTATTGTTAAGTTTACCCATGGACTGACTGGCTATTGTAAAAGTAAAAGAAAAGGATTTGAAATAGATTTGACATCAGAAACTAACCAAACAATTGATTTGCACTTCAACATAGTTTCACTGTCATTAACCAATTTTAAGCCAATTCAATTTAACTAATTATCTTTTAAAAGAAATTGACACAGGTCTGTCCATTTGAAATACCTCGGTGAATTCCTATCCAGCCATACATCAATTATTTCCAATGAAAGGTTTAGCACTTTTAACTTCAAACCTTCCGTGAGCAAGGGTATCTGAAAATAGAATGGCCAGCTACCTGATCGAACATGCCGTAGTTTCCGCCGGCGTGTTCATCTTCGGTGGACAGGAAACCGAACATTCCCAGGCGGTATTGAATCACAACCAAAACCACATCTTCATCCATGAGATAATCCGGTTCATACTCCGAAGCGGATCCACGAATGAAATTGCCACCGTGTATATAAACGACCACGGGTCGTTTCTTTCGCAATACCAAATCACGCGTGAACACATTCAACCACAAACAATCCTCCTTGCCTAGAACCGGATCGAGTTATTGATAAGCCCGTGCTCGCACCAAGAGCAAGACTCAAACGCTTACCAATCCAGATATCCGGTTTGTAGTACATGTGTTGAGGACAAACGTGTCCATTTTCTTTGACCTCTTTCATGCCTTGCCAAGATCCAAATGGAACTGGGGGCTTGAACCGAAGGGGACCCACAGGGGGCTTGGCATATGGAATCCCTCGGAAGGCCAGTATTCGTTTCCCACCCCTGGATTCCTCAATAGTACCCCACATGTTCCCATTCTTGGTCTGAGCCACGGGGAACTCCCAACGGGAACCCACTTGGAACTCACCCTCTTCTCGTTCTCGGTCTGGATCATCAGGGTCCAAGTCGGTTTTGGTCCCATCCGACTTGGGCTTGTTGTGAGTGGGCTCCGGGGGCTCTGTGCCCTAAGAAGGATCCAAGACCAAGAAGTCCATAACATCAAAATGGAAGGGTTTTTTTTATGGCGGAACAGTTTTACTTACGTGTTCGGATGCAAAAACGGGTTGTCGGTCGTCATCTTGTTTGCTTCGACATGCTGTGGTAACACCCACAATGGCAAGCAGTAAAATGAAGACCCGCATCTTCTGGTACCCTCTAGCAACTATCCTAGTTCTTGACCCAATGGCGACAACAATGACGTGCCTTAAGACACGAACCAATGGGATTTTGCCAACTCTTTTAAACAGGCTGTGCCTCAAGAAGAGGATCACAACTTTTTTTTTGGTCAAGACTTGAGATGAGTTGGCGTCTCCGAGGTATGCACTCCTCTAGAACCCTCAAATATGCCTGAATGAACCTTGAAAACTGAAGGTAAAATCACTCCTCCAGTCTAGCTTTGGTCGTAGGTGAGTGAAGCAGTGGCTTCTTCAAGCTCATAGAGAAAGTACGAGTAGGTACACTCCATGCTAGTAGGAAATACGCCGGTTTGTGCGGTACAGCTTAGGATGAAGTGTACTGAAGATCATGCCAATGCAGACGGAGCGTCGAGAAGGCGCATCCGTAAATCCTGGGATCCCTTGATCACCCACAAGCATGGACAGAAATGGGATTCTTTCTACCTGTTGGTGACGACATGGAGTAGGAAAACCAACCATAAAACATGATTTCACACATTTGATGTACAATTTGTGTTTTGAACGGGACTACTGAGACAAACTCTTGAAAGGTGATGAAGTCGTTTTTTCACGATTCATCTTGGAAACACGGCGGAGAGTGAATTGACTCAATGATTCTGTTCAAGGTCAAGTTAACGCGTTGTCAAGCTCTTGAATCAAGGACGAAAATGACCGAGCCATTTTGTGGTAATGGTTTTCCCCATGAAAACTACGAACTTTGAGTTACATTTAAACTTGGAAGGAGAAGCGTGTACAAAGGTCAACGAGATAGCAAGCTTTTTTGCACAAAACGCCGAAAGCAAATGGAGAAGAAGCCACCCACGAAGAATTCATTTTGAGTCCTGCTAAAAGCTCTCATAAATTGAAGCATCTAGGGATAAAGTTCGGTGTTTTCATCGCGAATTCTTGGGCATTTGGAAGAAAACAATACAAAAGTCAACTTTGCCTTCATCTTAAGGAACATAGCTGTAGAATTAGGAAAGAAGTGGAAACACGGAATGACGGAGATGTTCCCGATTTGTAAGTCAGAACACAAGTGAGTCTTTTTACTTGTCAGTTGAATGAGATGGAAAAGTTGGAGAACTAGATGGAAGATTGGTTGTACAAGCGTTGATATTCTCAAATACGGAAAATCCTATCATAGCCAAGCACTTTTCTCATGTTAGATGATATCACAGCTTTTAATATTCATACTAGAATCCTGAGACAAAAGCCATTGAGGTATGGGATTGATAGCCCTTCAAACGGGAGTAATTGCCCAAGCATTAGCGAATGTTTCCCTCGTTTTTCGAAAGTCCGTCTGGTGAAGAAGTTACGGAGTTGGAAGACTGAGACTACTAAGTACACGAGCACTACCTACACACATAGTACGTACATGTACATACCGGTACAAAGCTTGTATGTAATAAACGCTCTTCAACCGGGAAAGTGTGTTGCCCTCATTTCCGTCAAGTTTTTTTGATAGCAATTTCATAATTTGTCCAGGGTCTGATCTTTAGGCGAGCTTGTCACTCATAAATGAAAACGAACAGTATTAAGATGCAAAAAAAAACGTGTGAAATGTAATTGATTGTAATTGCAAATGATTTCAATCTGAAATGTAAGAAAGTGCAATGATCAGGAAGGGAGACATGGTACAATGGTTGGCCTAGTTTCCTAGTTTGAAAGAGATGATCCTCGAATTGATTGTTCTGGCTAACCTTTCTCTAAAGGAAACACTTATTTAGTAGGTAACGACGCCCATAGACATATAATTAACCTAACTTGGACACAACACTGTGTATAACACGATGTGATGGCTAAGTTCGTTGGGCGGGCAAGTATCAATCCTATGACACCAGCATCCCAATTATGAAATATTTCAAGAATTACAATTACTTTAGAATGGTGATTAGAAACATCTTTTTTTTACCGGAAGACTGTTTTCAAGGCAATTTAT
>NC_081447.1:1451040-1451920 GCF_007210705.1 Tigriopus californicus
GATTTTATCAATTACTGATTCCATTTGCTGGTTAACATTTAGATTAGTTAAAGAAATAACATGATATAGGGTTTTGAAATTTTTGCTTGTCAACCCACTTTTGGACACGTTCTGCCCACTTTTGTCCACTTTTATCCACTTTTGTCCACTTTTGTCCACTTGGTGTCCAAAAGTCACGCTAATTCTCAAAATTGCCCACCCTGTTGGGCGGGCAAGTATCAATCCTATGACACCAGCATCCCAATTATAAAATATTTCAAGAATTACAATTACTTTAGAATGGTGATTAGAAACATCTTTTTTTACCGGAAGACTGTTTTCAAGGCAATTTATTTTGATTGCTAAATATGTGACAAAAAGGAGAAAAGGCTACGTTTCAAAAAAATAAAACATATTAAGCTCATATCTAGTCATCGACCAGAACTGGCAAGGAATTGTGTAGACGTGTAAAGGGACGAAAATGTAATATTAGATTGAAATTGATATATCTTTAATTCATCGGCAGAAATATAATCAATTGCAATTACTTGGCAAGATAATAAATACATATGTTGTAAGTTTCGCGTAGAATACACATTCTTATACACATACTTATTCTTGCATTTGTTATTCCCAAACGATTTTCAAAGAACTTTTCCCAAGAAGGTCTGAAAGACTTTTATACCATGAACTGACAATTTTGGTGATTCTTTAGGGTTGCGTCATTCTCAAAATAGAGTGGCCTAGCAAATTTACGTTACAAAAGTTAAGAATCCTTGATTATGTGACGCGTGTTCTCGTTCCTAAAATAGTCGGCTAGAAAATAATCAAACATTCTGTCTTCATTCACGTGTAAGTAAATGACGAAATCAGTGCAAATGATGAATTGTATTTCAGCGTT